>NW_009733714.1:1857-69753 GCF_000703405.1 Apaloderma vittatum
AAAACATTTCACCAGCTTTGGGGCAATGTAGACTTCAGGGGTTTAACTGAGACCTCCACGTCTCACCCCCTTACTGATGCTGCTTTGGCCTTTTCTGTACTTCTGATTGCAGGGCTGATATCTCAATAGCATTGGCTGGGCTGCTTCTAAAACATGTATGAGTCTGCGGTCCAAATTATTTTACTGATTTGAGCCCCATATTTTTTCTGTTCCTCATATTCAAGTAACACCGTAAGATTTTCCAGGCTTTATATCTCATACCTGCTACCACAATTATTACTGTACATAAGGTTTATTGTATTTTGGTATCTCAAAAGAAGTCATGTCACTTTTGCACATACTATCCTACTGAAAGCAAATAAGACAGGATGTAGAATGAGGGCTCAGAAAATTAGGACTTTGAGGCACTTTGCTTTGGAAAGTCTTTTAGGCAGAGAAAGGAAAAGTTTTCCTGGTTGATTGAAGGAGGAAATTGTGCCATTAAAAAAGATATTTTAGAAGACTCTTAGAAACTAGGGATGAAAATGATCAAAGGAGTGGAGAAGAAACAAATAGTTTAACACTAACAAAGGGAGCATTTCATTTTCCTTGGGACCTGCTTTCATTTTTTGCTTTACTTGTGAATTCAATTTCCATGGGCCAGTGATAAATTAACTGTTTTATAGTTGGGCATTGATCAACCTTTTCATATGCTTTGCATTTGTGCTGCAAAAAAGTAAATGCTTGCTCCACCAAAATGGTTTTATTTAGACTAAAATGTTGGTCACTACAAAAGTTGCTTGTTCTCTTGGAGATGAAAGAGGACCAAACACAGGGCAATGCTTGTTTGAAGCTACCCTCTGTTTATAGCATTACCTAATTAAGCATCTACACCTAGGAGCCCAGCTCTCCCAATTTGCCTTTCTGCACTAGGCACCCTGTTTAGAAATCACTAATTATAAAACACTGTTGTTACTGCCCCCAGCTGGAAAACAGAGCAGTTTATGTATGAATAAGAGATTATCGCCCATCTGCTCCAGCCCATTATTCAGGGATATGTCATTTTGTATGCTGATGGCAGCCATTACTAGTGCTTTAGTCAAATGGCTTCTTTTTTTTTATAGCATTTATTTATTTACCAAGTTGCAGAATTAAAGTCCTCCCCCTCCCCTTACCTCCTCAAAATGCATATGGTTTGTTTCAAAATGCAGTTAAACTGCGTCAAGGCCAATCTGAGAAGAGATGCTCGCTTTTGTGACAGGCTCCTATTTCTGGTGGTCTGCTCCCCCTGAAGCTTTGGTTTTAAAAGATCTAAACATTGTGTATAGCAAATGGAAATACAGATTTTTCTTTTTTTTTTCTGGTGTAAAATAAAAATAGTAAAGCAGAGAAGGAGTGTAAAGTGATCATGGATAGCAATTAAATTCCAGGAAGATAAATAAAGCTCATGTGAGCTTTCCCCCATTTTACAGAGGAGGTATTAAATTTGCAACTATTTGACAAAGTCCGGCTTGACAGAAAAATGCCATCTTTCCTTCGTAAGCAGAAAAGAAAAATTCCTCTAATACTATCAAACCCACACTCGGCTAAAGCTGGGCACTCAGGTGTCATTTTTCCCTTTTTCAAAAGCACAAAGCACAGATGCTGAGCTGCTGTCTCACGGCTGTGCTACAGGGCTGGAACCTGTGAAGCTTAATGTCAAGTGACAAGATACACCAAGACGGTTTTGCTGTGTCCTCACAAGTCGCGATAGGTTTATCGCCATCATTGCACTTGCGATAGGCTGCAATTGCCTCTACTGCTGCACACTCCAGCATCTGGAGTGAAAGCACTTCTCAGTTATTGGTAGCCAGGTTTCAGCTTATGGATGGGGACTACTTTTGTACTTTTTGTCTTTAAAATAGGACTACTTTTCTTTTTTCTTATTTTTTTTTTTTTCCCTCTAGAACATCCATATCAGAATCCACTTCACCCTCAGTGTGTGCGCAGGGAACCGCTAGATTTTATGGAAACTGTGCTGTAGCCTGATCCATGCATTCAGTGAAATAATCCAGGGTGGGAATTTTACTTTACTGGAAACACTTGCAGTGATCATCTCTGCTGTTTCACTAATTGGCTAATTTGCTGAGTTTTTCCAAATACCTCCCAGACGAGGTTTCAAAGGCTTCAATCAGTGCAGTGTTAGAAAATGCAGGTTTTGTGAGAAACATTAAAAAATTTCTCCAGCTATCAAAACTCAGGTCTTGTGAGTAATAAGAAGGAAAAAAGCCAGCAAATAACCACTTGATGTAAATTCCAGGGCTCTGGATTGATTGAAGAGGTGTGTGGGCCTCGAGTGGGCTATCAGACCTGGATCCCTCCTTGCCCCAGCTCCAGAATAACCCCCTCCCGCCCAGAGCCCCATTTTATCATACAGGTTAAGCCAGCTAACAACAACCCTGGCACAGTTACACAATGAAGAAAAAGATATTCAAAAGACTCATGCAATATTTAAAGAAATCAAATCAAAATAAATAGGTATCAGAAGGGTTTTAAAAAGAAAAGAGAACGAATGCATTGTTAGAAACACAAGCTTACCAGCACATACAATGCATTGTATTTCATTGAACTTGGGAGAGTTTCTACGGCCCGCGTTATGTAAATGCATTGTTCAATCTAAGGTAAGGATTGTGTTTGGTGGGTTTAAAATGACAGTATATAGCTCCACATCTCGCATGGAAAAAGAGGAAAATATATGCTGAGAGCCTGTTGCTGCTCCGTGTGTTTCAGAACAGGAGCGCAGGGGGAAGCAGATGCCTTAACAAGCAAAAGGGAGGGGGAGGGTGCGCACTTCAGCATATCTAGTAGATTTTCTATATACACTGTCCTTTTAACTATAGGGGAAATTGATACGGAGCATGTGCGATGAAGAGAAAGCTGGCAATGTGGGTGTGAGGGATGGGTGAAGAAAGGGAATGAGGGGGTGTGGCATCTCAATCAAGATTAAAACGAAACTGATAAAGCAGCATATGGACCGGATAACAAATCAAAAAGCATGTTTATCCACTGAAGGAACTGGTTAATGGAGACTGCCAGCACGTTGCCATGGAAACACTGACTGTTGGCGCTGCACCATCTCATACCTTATCCAATACATTCCTGGTTGTTGGTAGTAGTCCAAAGACCCTGATCTCTTGATGGTAAACCCGTGGTCCAGCTGAGCAGAGAGAAACGGGGCAACTCAGTGGATCAACATTAGGCTAAAGAATTCAGACTCCAGAGCAAGCTGTTCCTTATTTAGTGCATATTTACTGTTTTCACTTTCAGAAGGTACTTATCTAACATCCTAAAGCTCTGTACTAGAGATGAAAAAAAAAAAAGAAGAAAAAAGTAAAGAAATAAAAGAAAAAGATACTAACTCTAGATTCGGTCTTGCTAAATTAGAAGCCAATTTATTCGAACTAAAACGGAGTTTGTGAAATAGGTTACTTAATGCATAATGCATTCATTTAAAAGTCTGACAAATATCTTGTTACCTCCGAAGACAGAAGTGCCCTTTTAAGTTGCACATACCAGTAATGGAAAATTATCTTTTGCAATTAAAGTGAAAGGTTTAATAATTTAAAAAAAAAATGCAGTGCAACCATCACAAGGAGCAGGCTAGACAGACTAC
The DNA here is from genome assembly GCF_000703405.1 of Apaloderma vittatum. Lineage (NCBI taxonomy): Eukaryota > Metazoa > Chordata > Aves > Trogoniformes > Trogonidae > Apaloderma > Apaloderma vittatum. The sequence goes on from NW_009733714.1 coordinate 5,489, forward strand.
ACAAGGCTTAAATTAGACTGCTTCATAATCATGGAATGTGTAAAGATGAAAGAATCAGCTTTTGATACCCCATCAATCACGGTAATTCATTTCTAAAAATGCGTTAACCTTGGAGAGTAGGACTACTCAGAGCCATGAATAACATTGTTTATCATTTCAGCTTACACCTCATGCTCAAAAAGATAAGAGTACAAAACTATTCGGTTTAAAATTGCACCAATTAAAGTCAAAATGGAAATGAACTTAAAATTGTGTCCAGGAAAGTGTGCTTATGACATTACTTAAGCAATATAGATCTTTTAATTTTAGTTTATCATTAGCAAAATCATGTGCATAGGAACAAAGAAAATGTGTAGTTTTCTCTAACCCTTCTGTGCTGCACTAACAGACAGCAGAGACATCATTTAGCTGAGTTAAATAAGAATTTAGGGGTAAATATCTTGAGGGAGACACTTCAGAATTGTAAGTTGCAATGATTTTCACATTTTGCCCTATGAAAAATAAAGGCCATTTTGTGCTTCAATAAGAGTGTGGCATATATTTCCAATACTGACGACAGTTTCTAATTCTAAATTCAGGAAAGCAGTTCAGCACATTTCCAGTTACCAACCACTTCAAGGATAGCTAAGAGCTAACTGTAAATTTAAATTTTTCTTGATGACTCCCTTGCAAAAGTAGAATTTAATAATTTATTCCATTTTGGTAAAACAATGCCGCGTTCATCTTATTTAGAATTATTTAAAGGACGTTCCCAGTTTAAAATCATGAGAACCTTGTACCTAGAGTTAATTTTCTGAAGCCTTAACTACACTGGTCTGCTATTGCCACCTACTGGCTTCCTTGTATGCGGCACAAAAAAAAAATACACAAAAGGGATGTTTTCTTGAAAGACAAATCAAAAATATTGCCCTGAAAATGAATAGCTAAAAAGTAATACAGAGAAAATCGGGGGAGTTGCTTCCTAACACAAGTTGAAACAATTTAATTAGTGTGGAAATCCTGTCATGAGAAACTTGACTGTGGACAACGATCCCAGGACAAGACAGACAATAGATGGGAAGTGACAGCCAAGGCATGTGTTTATGTCTAAGCCAAGCAAAAACTCACAGACTCAACTTGGCTTCTCTTCCGCACCACCCAAGAAATCCCACCCCTATAAATGCCACTTAGAATTTGTAACTGTATTTTGATATCGGCAGAACGCAGGGAGACCCATCTGCTGCCTTCCCCTCGCTGGTCCAGGGTCAGTGGCCCTGAGCTGGTGTTCCCATCCTAGTGAGGACCCCACAAGAGACAAAAAGCTGCACCAGTTTTCTGAGCAGCTTTTCTCTTTTGCCGTCCTTGATTCCTCTGAGCCTCCAGCTGGAGTTTACTCCCATTGCCAAGACAGAGACCTCATACAACCTCAACACGAGATTATCATTAGTCTTTTCCTCTTGTCTTAACAATGGCAAAAATAACAAGCACAAAAGTGACAACATACAGGCAGATCTTGAACACTTCAGACAAGAACGCAAATTAAATGATACTCAGTTCATACAAGGAATTACAGCACACTTCTAGATTGCAGAAGTATTCTTCATGATTTTGGCTCTTGGTCACTTCAGCCACTGGCACTAAAAGCTCAGAAGGTACAAGCAGAGGGTAATGTTTTGTGGGCAAAGAAAAAAACAATGGGATGATATCCTTGGAGAACTGAAGGGAAAAAACATCCTCAAATTTTAAAAGGACTATTTAGTAAAACTCTAGTTTTATGTTTTTACCGCAGTATCTTTTACAGACACCATCATGGAACTACAAAATACTGCTCCTATTGGAAAGGTGTATGAGAAACCCGATCCTGCGGATATTTTGGCACACGCTTAACACTATCGCGGCCATTCGGATACACAAACTGGAGGGACACAGCCCCTGTCCCCAGAGACCTGGAGTCAACGCCTATGACAAGGGTTTAAGAACAGGGCAAGTAAAGTGATTTTTTTTTTTTTCTTACATACTCTCCCATCAGCACGCAGTGGTTTTTAGGGATTTGTTAATTCTCTTGCTGTTTTAAAAGCTAGCTCTCCAATTAAAATTTTGCTGGCAAAGCTACATTGGTTTAAGAGAATTTTTTCCCAACTGACTTTTAGTTACATTGGCAGAACTTTTAATGATGTATTAATGTATCCACAGAAAAGTCTCTTTGCCTGTATAGTTAATTTTGTTTGAGGAATCATCTTCTACTACGTCAGAAAAGGAACTACCTTGCTAGCCATGCACAACGTGTTCATTATGGTAGTTTGTCCGAACTGACAAATCCTTTCAAATGCGGATAAACTTTAAGTCTGGACACACGCATGAGAACTTGTAGGATGTCTCTGCCCTGAACCGTCAGAGACAACTTTTAGTGAGGATTACAACATCAGCAAAGCAGACCGAAGTCTGAACCAAAAGAGCCAATGCAATGCATTTGGACATCACTGAAGGAAGCAGTAGCCACTGTGGACCTACGTAAAATACACGTGGCTTCAAACTTCCTCCCCATCAAGCTGACGATAAATGTATCTTCAGGAATTTAGTTTTCATATTATAATTTTAATTGGTGCATATGATAAATACTGCTTGAGATCTTTGAGGTGTGTTACTTCTTACCGCTGAAGAAAACAGGCACATAATATACCAGTGTGTGGTCACATTAAGAACTAAATACCACAGATTATCTATCTCTACATAAGCAGAGTTATAAAACTCAAAATAATGCTATTAGTTATCTTTTATACTATTAAGTAAGCTATATATGCATATATCAACACATTATCACAAACATACACACAGACACAGATGTGCTATATAATATATAGAAGGCTTCTTTATATATTATAGACACAAGCACTCTCTCAAAAAGTTACAGTGAACATACAGGCAGGCACAATAAAACAATATATTTGTAGAAAATATACCTAACGCACACCTTTAGTGCTGAACGATATGTTACAGCACCTGTACATACTTTGAAAATTCCAAATGTGGAGCAATCGTTTTTAGTAAGAATTCTATGAAATTTGAGATTGCACAGCTAAAGAAAGATTCCCAAATGTAAAACTCCAATGAGATGCATTTCAAATGTATATTAAGTATGCTTGTAAATGCAGAAACAACAATTAAAGACTTTGTTGTTTTGCTTTTAGCTTTATTGCATTTATTAAATTAGTTTTGTAGAAAATAGATGTAATTTATTCTTAAAATCAAAACTATCTAGCTTTCTGGAATATTACCAAAACACTAAAGACGTCTACACTTCCCCAAATCTTCTAAGTTTTTAGAAAATACTTGACACAAACTAATCAATCCACCTTCTGAATTCTTTAAAAATATTCTAGACATTTCTACTTTATAGGCCAAGTTGCAGGATTAATCATGCCAGAGTATGATGTTTACCCATAGAGACAATCACTAAAAATAATCTGTTAAATTTCCAAACATTAAAAAAATAAATAAAAGCCATTAAGAATATAATTAAACACAGATATATATTTTTTTTCCCAATGTATAAAGTTTTCCAGTAGAAAGATCCACTACAGTGCCTTTTTCATTACTCAAGTGTCAAACTACTGAAAACAATTCTTTGGCAGAGCAACTGGGGAAAAGGAAAAAAAAAAGAGGAGGGTGGGGAAATTTAACAAAAAAGGAGGCAAGGGATGGATGAGGACAGAGGCATCATTTCTCGCTTTTAAGCTTTGAAGTTATTAGCATGGAGGATCTGAGCAGTAATTCTCATGGACAAGCGTGCTGGCAGTCCATTCGAAAGGAACACGATTTCAGCTAGTCTGTACAGAACATACCTGCATTTCAGATGAGCAATGGGTATGTGATGTTTTAGTTGTGGGAGAGTTGTTGCAGTATTATTGCTTAAAAATGAAAATAAATAAATGCTGACTATGTTAACTGATGACTGAGAAAATCTAGGAAAAGCATGAGGAACGACTTGCTTCCATGTTGAGGACGTTCAGGGTTGGAAAGAGTAAAGAAAAAAACATGAGAGAGGCACAGCTTGAAATTTTAAGTACTTATACCAAGTAACTTTGAGAAATTATCTGTTCTGCTGCACAAACAGTTCACACCTGTGAGCCAGATTGCATGTGCTGAGCTGAGTTTTACTTCATGCTGATTTAACTCACCACTGGAGGGGCTGAGCTGAGAAACATGAAAGTGGAAACAGTACAAGAAAGTGTACATGTGCAGTCACACCACCTGCAACTCATGGAAGCTGGGAATGAACATTGAGTAATCCGATATGGGAATGGTTATGTTTAACGTGTCACTTACTTTTAGTGACTATTTGGAGTGTTAACATTACCATGAGTAATAAAGAAAAGCTTACAAACACAGGCAGATGTATCAAAAATGTGAAGGATGGGCATGTCGCTATTCAATGGCATTAGTATGAGTAACCTCATAATACACTGAATATTTTCTGTGCCCATGTATATCTAATACACATGTTCATCGTTGGAGAAAAAAATGCAAATGTATGTGACGTATGCTACACCGAGGATGCTGCTGAAACCTCAGTAAAGCTTGGTCAAAAGTTTGGTCAAGCTTGGTTTCAGAAGCTCCGACATATTTTGACCTGGAATGACTGGAACTGCAACATGACAGCAGGCAGCAAGGAGCTCTGTTAAGTCTTTACCCAATTAAGTCCTTCCGCCTAAAGGGAAGCAGCTAGCAAGTGGCAGTACAGTAAAATGCTGCTGCTCAGCTAAATCTGTAGTGGTTAGACTCATACCAACTATGAAGGCAGCAGTCAGGTATCATAGCTATCTTTTGATGTCTTCAGAGAAGAGAAGCTTAGGCTGCCATACAGATTTTCTGTTTCAGTTTTGAAGTAATTTCCATTCTAAAGTGCTGCTGTCCTTCTGCTACAAACTCTGTGCGGCCTCAATCCATGTGATGATTCTGCTGCCAAGTAAAAAGTCAAGATCCCACAGCTCAAACTGTTGAATCTACTCTGGAGTTAGGTCCACTGGTCTTCTGGTAAATTGTGGAAGTGCGTGTACAGTTATATCTCCTATGGCTGTTAAACAACAATGTGACTCACAAGGAGAATCAATAGAGAGATTGTGCAGAATACCAGTCTAACTATATTCATATTCATATTAATTCAAAGCTAGCATTATCTTGAGATTAACCCTCTCTGGTTTCCTTTGGTGGCATGTTTTTAACACACACTGTCTTGTGGGAACATAAATTTAAGTGTTTCGGCTGTGTATTTCAGATGCTTACTGCTATGACAGAAACTCCAGCCGCTGTGCTGTTCGGTTTAGGGCCTGTGTTGAAATGCTTCTTTATCTTCCCAGCTACTGAGAGCTGGTGTTCATTCTCTGGAAGGCCATCGTCCTGCAGGGAAATAAAGCAAAAGAAAACTTCAGAGAGAAAAGGCGAAATGGCGAGGTGATTCTGGTAGGATCTCTCAACGCAGAGAAGTTTACAAGAAGTTTGTACTGGAATATGGGTCAGTCATTGTCTTCACCAATATATTCAAGGTGTTTATAAGACAAACATCAGATTCTGTCATGAACTGGCATCTCCCTTCTTTACCCAAATCGCCCTCTCAAACTTTAGGTAATGCTAATTAATAACAATTGTTAAATATTTTCTTATTCTTTTTACCTTGTCTTAACTATCACTGCCCAATTATTTTTAGGCCCATTAATATTTCAAAGCTTGATAAGCTGTTTATGATTCTGTTTACATTTATAAATAATGACCTCAAAAGCAGAAAGCACCCAAAAGATTACAGAAACTCGAGGATCTGTTTGGGTTGGATAAGGATCTCCAAAAGCCCTGAGGGACATCATTAAGGTCCTTGTCTCATTGCAAAGGTTACGGATTAAAGGACTACAGGGTTGAGTGAATGGCTCAGTGAGTCCCACAGTGAGAACTACAGGTTACAACTCTAGTGTGCTGAAATCACAGTCAGATAAAGTCACCTCTGCAAATTGATTCTCCATCTGAAGGATGACAAGGGACTGCACAAGCCTGGGATGCTGCAGAGACAGGACAGAATGAGGCACAGACTGCCTGGGAAAGCAGAGAAGGGTTGGAGCCAGCCATGGATGGCTTCTTCCTTGATGAGAAACCACAGGTTCTCCACTTGAGCTAGCCTGAGGTAAAAGTGGGTACACGACCACATGGCCAGATGCACACACAGACACATTTTCTGCTGTCACGTGCACCAAGTGACCAGCCATAGGCAGGCTCCAGCCCAGGAGCCATGCATCCCGGCTGAGATTTTGCAGAGCAAACCTGCCTATCTGCACTTACAGGTGCAGATGCCTATAGGCATCCTTGAGGTGAGAGCAAAACCCTAGCAGAAAGAAGAGAGTTGGCAGTTTTGCGCAAGTCAGCAGCTTCAACTGATGCCCAAGGGAAGAAAGGAGGTTTTTTTAGAAATTGGAAAGAAGATCTTTGAGCCTGAAACCAATGCAAAAAGTTACTGCTTGACAACACTTCCCCAGTAGCAGAATATGCAGGATTTCAGGCAACAATAAGCCGAACAGGCAGAATAAGCAACAAGATGCAGAATAGGCAGAATCTGACAGAGAGTCGGACAAGAGAGTCCAACTGGAGAGAGAACAACAGAGAGCTACGAGGATGATTAAGGGACATGAACATCTCTCCTATGAAGACAGAGAGAACTGGGGCTGTTTAGCCTTGACAGGAGACAGCTGAGAGGGGACCTTATTAACGTATATAAATATCTGAGGGGTGGGTATCAAGAGGAAGGAGACACTCTCTTCTCAGTGGTGCCCAGTAATAGAACAATAATGGGTTTAAGTTAGGACATAGGAAGTTCCACCTCAACATGAGGAGAAGTTTCTTTACTGTGAGGGTGACAGAGCACTGGCACAGGCTGCCCAGAGAGGTTGTGGAGCGTCCTTCTCTGGAGACTCAAACCCCACTTGGATGCATTCCTGTGTGGCTGCCCTAGGGGATCCTGCTCTGGCAGGAGGTTTGGACTAGATAATCTCTAGAGATCCCTTCCAACCACTAACATTCTCTGATTCCATGAATTTGCAGGGTATCAGGTCACTGTCTTTCCTTAATGGTCATCCAAAGCTGGTTGTGCAGGGTATGTCTAACTATCAACACTTGAAAATGTTCTTAAATCCCACTTAACTGAAATCCTAGCAGAATACAGCCAAACAAGAGACAAGGTCATAATACAGAGAGATGACAAGCATTTTTTTCTGGCTTTGCCGCAAGTCTGAGTGTACTTAAAAAGTCACAGAGTTGCTTCAGTAAATCATGAGTTCAGTGACCATGTGGGAATTTTAGGGAGGTTGGTTAGGGTTTGTTATTTATTTCACTTGGGGAGTTTGTGTTTAGAGATCCCTTGCTCTCCCCTTAAGAAAATGTCTCAGCTGGCAAAATATGGTCAAGTGCACACAGCTGCAAAACACAAAACAAAACAATACAACCCAGTAGCTGATTATTGTCTAGCACTGGGGAGTCTTGGCTCAAGTGCTACATGACCCCTAAAAATAACCTGCTTTCTGCTGACCTTGCCTTTCTCAGAAGAAAGCTAATCTGCAAAGTGAACTCTTCTTCACTAGAAAGGAGAGTGGAAATAAAATAAAATTCTCTTGGCTTTTTTGACATGAAAGCCTGCCAAACGTTCATGTCATCTTGTCAAAAGATGAAATTAGGGAGAAGACAATAGTCACTCAGGCCGTGGTAATATTTTATTGGTGAAGCACCACTCCCACAGTTCCAGTAGCAACGCACCAGAGACACATAGTTTGGGCTCCAGCTTTTAGATGAAATACCTTCCAGCTCAATTTAAGATGCAGCACAGGGTCATATGGGAATTACTCTGTCATTACTACATCTTCTTACTACTGTTGGTACTACCTGATGTTTAGTTAATTCTCTTTTTGTAATTTATTTTTTATTTTTAGCATGCTTTTTTTGGTGTGTTTTTTTTTTCTGTAGAATTGGAGAACAGGCTAAAAGTTTCCAATAAGAATTTCATTAGGTTGCTGTAATGGGAAGGATGTCAGCTCCCAAAGAGGTTAACTACTCCTTACCGCGATTTTAATGTTTTGCTATGGGAACTACTACTTGCAGCAGGTTAGGATGACAGAATTTCATCTCAGATTTAGCAGTCAGGAAAAGATTTTTTAAAGATAACTACTAATTTTTGGTGCTCAACTCTGGGAACTGTAAAGTCATGAGCTTCATAAAATATTGACTGCTTATGCTCTGAAAGACGTGCTCTCCTGAGCATGTCTCAAAAGTTGAGCAGTCAAAATCCTTTGACAGTTTGAAAACTTAAGTCCAGAATTTTAGTTTTTCACCTGGACACTGTAAACTGCTTGGGATATTAAGATATTATTTTTTTAAAATTTTTATCTTTTTTTTTTTTAAATCAGCCTCCATAAAATACCTTTCATGGTCTATTTGCAAGAAATAATAATAAAAAGAAAAGAGGCAGAGAGTTTGGGCATCAGCTAATCAATAAACACTGTTTGTGCATTTGCATTGTTCTCTGTGGCAGAAGATATTTCCACTCAAACAAAAAAGAAGTATTAAAAAGATGGAACAAAGTTCAGGATTCCCAGAATGCCCTGAAACAGTCATCCATTTCACAAGCTGGTCACAAGAACTTTACTTTCCAGGTCTAAAAACATCAGATGAATAGGTCACTATATAAATAACAGCAAGAAATTAGAGCAAATAGTAGTGCTGGAAAAGCTTTTGGACTCTGTTTTCTTTAAGGATTACAAGAAAATTTTTTCTTTGGAAAGTGTCTTAGGGTGTAACCAGAAGCAGTGCAGCTGCCAAATAAGAAATGTCTTTTTAAATTAGCCTCCTTACAAATGTTCAGTTTATTACTATTTACTGCTTGGCTATTCATTTCTTTCGTACAAAAATTTCCAAAGCAGACATGGTTAAGGAAATATGTAAAAGCTCCAGTTTCCCCAATTCTTTTCAGGCTCGTGTGTGCCATCTTCCTCCTCCAGCAACAACACAACACATTTTTTATTGATTATTTTAACAGAGAAGGATTTACAGAATGCAATCCATTTGTTTCAGTATTCACTGCTCAGTGCTGTATTAGCAAATATTTACTACTTATATGACAAAAAGAGAGTAGATTTGTCCTGTAACTTGTATAGTCCAATTCTGGTTATCAATAGCACCAATGTTTAAAATGCCAGGCCTCAAGCTTCCAGTCTCTTTTATAATTCTACAGTTTTGCAAAAGAAAAATTGAGCAGGTAAAGGAAAGAGCTGAGGTCCCTGTTGGGGAAGTATAAATTGATGGATTTGTTTCCAGGTCTAAGTGTACTGCATAGGAGAGACAAATCCAAATAAACTAAATGGAGGGGGCAAGGAACTGCTGCTGAACTGCATTTAGAATTCAAGATCTCCATCTGTGGCAGTGGCATATAGCCAACGTCTTTTCAGGTTCTGTTTTTTTGAATTGAAAACAGCTGGGATATTATTGACATAGGAACTGCTTTACTGGTCTGACTCTGACCATAACAAGTTTTGCAGTTTCCAAAAGGATTCCAGCTATTTTTATAGCAAAAACTGAAACTGAAATGAGGGCTGGCTCCTACTGAAACCGTCAAAGCACATTCCAGGAATCTCAGCAATTTACCAAGTAATCATACAGTAAGCAGCTATAAAGTAGAATGGTTATTTACAATCTACAAAATGGTTTTATACAGTGTAAGCAGTAACAACGCTTCTATCAAAGGTTTGATCAAAGAGAGAAAATGTTTCTTAAAATTGCTGAAGAGAACACATGCTTGCTTTTCAAGGCAGCTGTCCTGTCTGGTTCTGTAGCTGCAAGTTTACCACTCTATGAATAAGTTCAAAATCAAATCAAGAGAAGGGGAAGTGAAGTCCAGCACTGATGCCATGTAAAAGTGTTTAAACAGGTCACCTGGGGAAACGAAGTGTTAGGTGAAAACTCCATGTGCCATTTCTTCTTAGAAAGACAGTATTTTATGAAAGTTGCAGATAATTGCCTAGGTAATTCCAACACCTAGATTGCAAAGCCTTTTATAAACAGAGATGAGTATATTAATTCCTTGTCCTGAAGCTGGGAAAATGAGGGAGGCTTCATGACAGACTTGCAGCTGGTCAAGTATGTAATAGTATGGGGATGCGAGGCTGGATCTGACACCAGGTACCATTCTGCCTCTGTACCCAAGTGGCCTGTCCGTGCCAGGCTATTTCCTGCACACTTCTTAGACCCACTTCAGGGAGGTGCCCTTTTTCACAAAAGCATTCAAGCACCTGCTTCAACTCAGCCATGTTCTTATTTCTCCCAAAGAGAACTAGGATTTTAGTGCCATCTAGTTAATTTTATGCCTAATGCTAAGCACTTCCATGTGTGATGTCTTGAAATTGGAGCGATGTTTGGAATGTGCTCAAGCACTTTCCTGAACTGGTCCCAGTGCTGGGCTTTCTCCTTCTGGAAAAAAAAAACAAAACATCTGCAGGATGCATAAGAGAATTCAAAAGAGGTTTTGATCTGCATCATGAACTATCCTTAGCGTATTCCTCAAGACAAAATACTGATTCGTCTCAGTTGCTAAAAGCAGCAACTGAACAGAAAAGAATTACAGAACTGTCATGGAACATTTTGTTTCACTATTTTTGGACAGAACTGCTACAGGTTTTGATTGCAAAGAATTATAATCAGCATAAAACTATGAGAAGTGCAGCAGAGCTAGACCAAAGGTAAACTGAACACAGTATCTTATTTCCAAGAGTGCATCGTAGTCGCTGTTTGTGAAATAGTACATTTAAAGAAAATAAGTAGATCTTGAACTTTCCCTAGTGTATCCTCCAGTTTTTACCAGCCAAGTACTTCAGAACCTCGTGAGCCAAGAGTTGTGTCCAGACCACCAAATTTAACAGGCACCAATGGACCTATCCTACAAAAACACATCAAACTTGCTTTTGAATCCATTTATACTTGGCCTCCGCAGCATCTCCTGGCAAAGGGCTCACCATTTTAACTTACTGTGCACAAGTCCAGGAATTTGCCAGGATGCTTCAGTAACCAGAGCTCAGGTTTGGTCAGTTGAGCTCTGGAGTACCCAAAGACTTTAGCCCTGAGTCCCTTTCCCTGTCCCTCCCCATCAGCAGGCACTGGTGAGGGCAGGGAACAGTCTCACACATCACCCGCACACCATCACCATCACGTTACTGATAAAGAGCTGCACCTCTTCTTCTTAATACATCTCACTAAAATGGTTTCCTAAAACAGAGTTCCGAAAAACAATTCAAATAAATTTTTCAGAAAGAGAGGAAGATCAATGACCACATCCTTCTGTGGTGTAAAGAAGTGATGTTTCAGTAACCTCAGCAGCAGTGTGCAGACTGACACCGCGGGTGATCTGCCCTCCCTGCGGCTTCTGATCCGCCACTTCCATCCTTTCCTCAGCAGCACTCCAGAAACCCCCACCCGTCCTCCTCCCATGGAGACGGAGAGACACCTCAGTCACCAAGAGGGACTATAAACTGTGACAGAACACTATGTCCAAAGACAGCACCTGGCACCAAGGAAAATGAATATTTCAGCCGCTTGAATGCTATCTTAAAAATGAAAATATTTTCATCAGATGTTGTCCTGGATCCCTGCACTCTTTTTACACTGCAGAAGTGCTCTGCATGGTAATAGCATTTATAATTTTTTTTTTCAAAATGGCTTGGGTAATAAGGAGGCCTCCAAGACTAAAGTACATACTTGGCAGACACTTAACCGATGACCACCGCTCGTCTTGGCTATATTGAGGACTTTCTTAAAAAATATTAATGTTTGAGGTTACTGTACATTTGAATTTTTAGAATAGTGTTTTAGTGAGAAAAAGATTTTGGACAGAGCAGCTGAGGGACCAAACAGTATTCCACAGAGGACTGCACAGACTCTAACTTGAAACAAACAAAACAAAGTATTACTTCTTCTTGCTTTAACTTTTTGTCTCTGCTTGTCCCAATTGTATTTCTTTTCTCAATCTTCTATTCTGAATTTGAATCTAGATTTTCTCCATTTTTTTTCCTTCTTATCATCCAAATATTTTAAGACATATTAAATAGTCTGAAATAATTAAAAATATTAAGTACTGTCCTTGCCTCAGCATTAATTAAAGGGAAATTTCTTTATTCTCTGCCAGATTTACCCATATGCCACCTCACTGATGACCACTTCTATGGCAAATGTCCAGTCATTCAGAGACAAGCCAGGATACATAAATAGTAATCATCTCAGATTAAATGGATATGGTTGCACATAAACAGATGCATATTTCAATATCAGAAGCTAAATACAATTTTAAAGGCTTCCCTGTTTTATGTTGGATCAAGTCGGATTAACGCCATGGACTATATTTCAATAGCTCTTAACCATGACTGTCAGATTTTTGAGTCCATCTGAATTTAGGAGAGCAAAATGTGTCGCTGAACCCACAAGCTGATTGTTAGGGGTATAAATTTGTCAAGTGCAATTGAGAATTGTTGAAAACCTGGCCCAAAATATTTCAGAGAAAATGTAGCTGAGCATGCATAAAACAGTGAATACTCCAAGGTACGCATAATATAATAAAACAGCCTGTAACCCAGCTCATTTCCAGTTAAATCTGTAGCATTTTTAGAATGTGCTGGCTCAAAAGGGCAAAGAAAGGAATTGACAGAAAAGAGCTCGAAGGTGCCAAATTACAAGAAGCCTCTGCAAGCCCCAAAATACTTACATTAACCCATGGATGCTCAAGAACTTGCAAGGCTGAGAATCGCAGATCTACATCTACTTGAAGCATCATTGTGATAAGTTCCTGAGAAATGGAATACGGGGTCAAATGTAAAGAATATTCTTTAAAGAACAAAATCAGTAAAGTGCTCTTCAACTGATTATGTAAGAGTGCTCAAAGAGAGAGTGAAATACCAACTGCAGAAATATATTTAGGATTATTGAAAATAAAGAACCACTATGAACTGCTGAACTTCAAGCTGAACTTTTAAATTAATGTCTAAGAGTACCTTGAAAAGCTAGAAGACAGTTCTGAGTTACAGTTGTGTAGCCACTGTTTAAGAGAAAAGCACTTAATACATAATGTACAAAACAGATGGTCGCATGAAATTAGGTTAGCTTCCCATTAAGAAAAAGCCAATTCCTCTGTAGGAAAAAAGCCAGTAAATGTAGATTTTTACTTTAAGCTCTTGTAAAAATGACATAGGAGATATTAAAAAAAGCCACTTTAAACCATTATTTTCCCTCTGATTTCCTCTGCAATTACCTAGTTTTCAACTAGCATGTAAACAAAAATATATATAATTCCACCAGTGAGCGGAGCGCAGAGAAAACAGGATGTCAGTGTGACAGCAAATAAAGTGGTATCACCAAAGACCAAAGTTAATAATTCTTAGAGACAAGGAGAAGCTAAATGAATAGGCTAATGCTTTAAACCAGAAATTTTAGACTGAACTATTTGTAAGGAGTTTCACAGAACACCACTGGCAAATGACTTGCAGGGTTCTAATTAATGATGCTACAAAATAAAACCTGATACAACACAATGATGTGGTTTAGAGGACTTTTTCCAACTCTATGTCTGTATTTCGTTCATTAAACTCATTAGGTGACGGGCTACAATACTAGTCCTGATCACCTTTGTCATCTGTAAAAGCAAGATGTAACCTTCTGAAGAATGGAGATTCAAACTATAGAATTCTGCTCTCATTACATGCATCCACCTCCAAATTTCGGTGGTTTTGTGTGATTAATCAAACACTGTTACAATGAAAGAAACAGGAAGACAATTTTGCCTGAATTTGCTTCATAGGCTCCACAAGTAAACTGTCAGAAATGAAGCACTTATCTACAAGATGACTACATGAACAGTTTTATGGTTTGTTTTTTTTTGTTTACATACACATATGTATTATCTCTATATATTTATATACATGACTACAGCGAATGACAGATCCCTAAAAAAATTATGAGTTAAAATGTTGCTCCAGTGCACTAGTGAGAGTTAAAAAACTGGACATGCTCTGCAAGTATGATGAACTCTGTCAGGATCTGTATCTGAAAAGGATTGTATTTGCCTTAGCACACCTCAGGCTCTATCTCCTTTGTGTCCCATGCCAAGAGGCTATGGCCCATGAACTGGTGGCCAGATCAAGTCCGTACCTCATACCACACTGACAACAATAAAGATTTACAGGCAATGTGAATCCTGGCTCTTTGACAGAAAGAAACAACAGACATATCATCTAATGGGATTAATAAGGGGAAAACAGCCTCCCTGTAATATTATTATATAAAATTCAAAGGCTCCAGGTTGGTACCTGGTCCCCATCAAAAGTGCAAATAAAGCACAGTCCCAGGGAGCTTTCAAGGAAAATGTGTAGGTCAAGCAAAGTTACTTAAAATTTTTCTTGATCAGCAAGGACTGCTGGTGTCCCTGTTGTGTGAGATATCCTATAGAGATGGGGTCCATTTCTGAACCACCTGGAGTATAACAGACAGACAGTGATCAAACAACAACATACTTGGTGACCCAGAGGAATTTATAGGTGTAGCTGGAGATGTGTGAAACATGTCAAATATAGCACTGTCACAGAACAAGATGCATTAGATACTGATGCTGGAAGTAGTATTGGAGAAGAAAGTACCGTCAACTATAAATCCCACCTTTGCGGAGTCAGAAACATTGTCCCAATATGGAGATGGAAAATCCACCTGCCCCATCAAAATCTGATCAAAAAGCACTTCTTGGTCGTCTCCACTTCTGTAAAGTAAAAATCAAACAAGAACAACAACAAAAAACACACAAAAAATATTTCCAGAGCTGGTTTCAATAGGATTCTTGAAGTTGCTTTTAAGTGCTAATCCCCTAGTATGCTTTTGGGAGCCGCAGATTTCTCCCCAAGCATGCAACCATGGGTGTCAATCATGAGATCATAAAATGAAGTGCCTTTGGTACTTTCTTTCTGAGGTAACCCACACATCTTTAGGATTTTCTACAACTTTGGAGCTGCTTTCAGGGAGAGAAAAGATCTGACATCTGTATTAAGTGGCTTACATTTTAACTACCTTTTAGTGACCACAAAATATGTTTGGTCCATGAAAGACGATGCTTACTTCACTGTGTAATTTAAACATGAGGCAAAGGCACCCAAAACCCGTAATGGAGGCTCTTGTTTTGTAATGCAATGAAGTTTAAACTAAAATAAACAATCATGAGACAGAAATTTCACAGTAAAATCACAGATATTTACGGAGTTTGTGGAAATTACTATGTGGAGCATGGGAAAAAAAAAACACAAGCCCTACAAGCAGAGAACTTTTTCCAATGGGAATCTCTGTGCTTAATGCAAAAGCAGCACAGGGGCCAAATCACAGAACAAAGATGGTTAATAGATCAGTCCATACCCACGGAATGGAGGAAAACCACAGAGCAGGATGTAAGTAATCACGCCCGCTGCCCAGATGTCCACCTTCAAGCCATATCTAGAAGTGTGAGAGACATGGTTAGAGATATCTGACTCCTATGAGCTACAGTACAAGAACAGAGGAAACATTTTGAGAATTATTAATAATTTCTTATATATTCTCATCTGAACTTTCTCTATGTCTCATCTACTTATCCTAATTCTGCTTTCAAATATTTTTTTACATTTACATCTTAAAACTGCATTAGATCAGAATGTAGGAGTGCACAGATGTTGTGCCGTATTCTTGACACAGACAGTGATGCCTACCAACATGTAGCCTGCAAAGGTGAGACTGGCTGCTCAAGCCAGCAGGCATTTACTCCGTGGAACAAACCAGAAGAACAGGACAGTGTGTGGCAACGAAAAAGTTAAGTGAATGGTAATTAACAGTCTTTGGGGACAGCTTAAGAATTACTTTTCTTGTGTCTGCAAATGGCTAGTTAGTAACTCAGTGTTAAGCTGAGGGGTTTGGGGCCAACAACTGGCAGAGGGATCTGATATAATGTCAAAGCAGGTCCTGAGCTGGTTTGGACAATATAGCCTCCAGAGGTCCCTTCCAAATAAATTGTCCTGTGAGTCATGATTCTGCATCATACCCAAGCAAAGGCAGCATAAAAATCTTAACAGAAAGTACTCCTGTCTGGCATATTGGCAAGAACATGCTCCACTGTGTACACTGAATCACCAATGAATCATCACTAGAATTGATTTACCCAGTTTCAGCAATGATTTCTGGAGCTACATATGTTGGGGTCCCGCAAACAGTATATAGAGGTCCATCCACAATTGTTGCTAGGCCAAAGTCTCCTAGCTTCAGGGACTTGCTTCCATCCTGGTGTTCATAAACCTAAATCAGGAGGAAAATTCCAAGGTTTAGCACAATGCCATCAAGGTAACTACTCTATCATTTACTAACTGTGTGAAATGCTCTTTCTAATTTAAAGTCTTTTTTCCTCTTCCTTACCTACAACGTACTTCTTTGCAGGCTTTAAACTTTCACAGATAATTTGAGCAACTTCCCCTGAATGCACTCTGCGTGTCTGGAAAAGACTTACCTTGCTACCTGGCCAAGAAAGGACATGCTACTTGCTAGAAGCTAAAGCCCAGAAGCAAAACTTAGACCTTCCAGCAGAGATGGTCCTAGGTTAACTCCCACTGACAGCCAATTCACAGCGTAGTTTATTCACTTCACTTGCACAGAGCTTAAAGGCTTGCACGGAAATTTCAACTTAGATGATACAACACTGACTGCGCTAATAGCAGCAACAGATTCCTCTCTGTCTGTGGAAGTCACTAGATGCAAACCCAGCTGGGCTCGTTCATCTAGAAGCACTGTCCTCTCCTTAGATGATATTAAGCATGAGTCAGTCACTGAGATACTTCTCAGTGGTATCTTACCATCATCATCAACGGACATAGGTAGGCCTGTTAATGAGTATATATGAAAATACGTCTTAAAACATGGTCTTCACAGCAGCAACATAAGCTTTCATGAGTATCGATGGGTGCAAGACAAAAAGCTAGAAACATCAGTTAAAAATGCACAAGTGTAAAAGCTGGCTCAATGCAAAAGAACATTCCTAAACCTGCAAACACTGAAAGCTTATAAAAGTGTTTAAAATAAAAGGACTAAAATGTGTCTGTACTAAACACTAGACTGCAAGTCTTTCTTTAATCCATCTGCTGGTTGGGCTCTTGCTTCCCAGTCTGAAATTGTTTATGATGCAATTTAATGTTGTTTACCACAACAGCACCTTAAAAAATGGAAACAGCCTACAAGAGGTCTTCTTACAGTATATATGCATCACTTTATTATTCACAGCTCCATGCAGTCTGGCTTACCAATAGCAATATCCTGACAATAACTAGCAGTAACACTGTGCAAGAATAAAGATATCATAATTCACAATCAAAACTAAAAGCATCCTTAATACTCACCTTGACCAGCTACTTCTACATCAGAAATCACGTCTACCTACAACTGTTTGCAGAGGAAAATCCTATTTTTTTTTCTTATGAAAATATAATAAATTCTTCAATGGATCCTTGATCAGTTCACTGTTTGCTACAGACCTGCTATAGTTCAGAATAATCAGTTATATTATTCATTCTGCCCCAGTTTTTACTTTGGTAATGTTAGTCAGGTCTAGAGGGAAAACCCCTCTCTGTCCTGAATCCCTGCTACCAGTCGATAGACCTACAAACAAACATTCAGAATACACAAAATTCCTTTCCTTATGTTATCTTAAATTTTACAATTTTTTTTTACAAGGACCAGCAATTTGATATGGATTCACATTTCTCTGCTACTAAGCCAGAAAAAAAAAAAAAAAAAAGATAGGCTTACAGAAAAGCACTGGAAGAAAAGCAATTATGGTTTTATTAAAAACACAGATTGTTAAATACATCTGGTTCCTGAAACTAAAGAAAGTGCTCTCTGAAATGGCAGTAATAAATCTAATTTCAACAACAGTTTTAATTAAAGAGTAGAGACTGGAGCTTTAAATATTCAGTTGCTGAAAAATGTAAAGTGTGCATTTAGACATCAAGAGCTGAATCCAGTCTAATTAGCATCTCATACTCTACTTCATGCAGTTATCTTTTACAAAGCCCTCTCTGAGTTGTGTTAACCTAGTGAACACTCCTAAGTTCCTTCCTTCAAGAAATGGCACCTTGTACAACTCATATATACTAGAAAATAATTATGGAAGAGGCTTATTTGGCAATATTTACCAATGCAAAAGGTTTGGTACTGTGCCTTTTCTAATATTTTGCCCCATCTGTTTCCAGGAATTACTTTCCTTGGAAAACTACTTCAGTTGACTTGTAAAACTGAAGAAAGTAACTTTTTCTTCACCCTATTATATCTCCATGTAAAAAGGAGCCCAGTATGGAGCTGTATGTACATTACTTGCCAGTTGAGGAATGTAGAAGATAATTTAACACTCATGTTATTCAGAACAAAAACTATACATGTTCCACTGCATTTAAATACTGAAGGGCAATTAAAGAAATGGGGATTAGTGCAAATTACCCGCTATGTAGTGCTTTCACTGTTTTAACTAAGCAATAAAACTGTGTAATTGTACAACACTAATTGAATGCAGCCACACATAATTGTGTGCCACCATATGTATCCTATTACTATAAAGACTGTCAGTATTTTCTAAGCTGCTCTTGTGATCAGTGCAGATGGCAACAGTCAGAGAAGTTGTTCTCCAGGGTTTATTATATGGCAATAAAGACATCCCATGACTTGACAAATTAAATGCGTTAAATAGCAGCAATTATGAAAAATGTTCCAATTAAAACATGGCAGACACTCTCCTGAGAGCAAAAAAAATGCCAAAAAATCACAGGTGTTCAGCATACCCTAAACTTTTGGACAGCTGACTGTTAGGTGGGCTTTGCATGCCTCAAGGTTAGAAAGGAATATTTAAGCATTTATAGAAATAACTGATGTTGTACAGAGGCTGTCGAGACAGGTCCACACACACAAAGATTTATCAGCAGGGTCTATAGCTGATGGCACACATCAGCGTAAGTCTGAAAGTTACTTCTGGGAAAAAGGAAAATCCAAAGGAGAGAACGAGGGAGGTGAAAGGGAAAGCTCTCCTGGGAGCAATGAGGAAGGTCAAGATGACCATCCTCCTCTGGGCTCCCTCTCCAGAGCAGCACGTTCCCCTTCACTCCCCATACCTTCCCTGTAGTAGTTCTATAGCTTTTATCAGGACTTGCTCATACTTCTTGTTTTTTTCCTGCTAATCGGGCTGTTAGCTTTGGAGGCATGTATTACGATACCCTGATCAGGGCAGATGCTGCCCCCTTGGATAGTTGCTCCATTTTGGACAGGCATGTTATAGCGTCCCTTAAACTAAAGCTACAACCCACAGGTAGGAAAAGGGTGATGGCAAAGGGCTGATTCTCATACTGGTGGACAGGAGAACCTGCTTTAACAACACTGCTGGGGTTTGCAGGTGTAAGGTCATGACAGTACCAGCGTGAAAGCACAACAGCACAAGAACAAGGGGAAAATAGCAGTATTTTCACCGTTTAAGTGAATGGTTACAGAGCTGCAAGTAAAAGGCAGGCTACAGAAGGCAGGCGGAATGTCTTTACCTATAGAAAAGCTGACACCCATACGGCATTTTGCAAGTGTTTTATAAATGCCACAACAATAACCTTAACTGCAACCTTGTGATACAAGACATTACCCATCCCATTTGACAGATAAGAAGATAAAAGTAGAGAGGTTAAGAGATACTAAGGCCACAGACAGCCAGAGATCAAGTCAGAACTTAGGTAAGGCTGGTTCCAAAGTACTCTTTCAAAACTGCATTCATTTCTTTCAAGGACCTGATAAACCTTAGAAAATTAATATAATCCGTGAATCAAATGCTAGCTTTTGAGAGTTAGGATGCTGCAACAGGTTATGTTGCATCCTTACTGCTCAGTATCAGTACTGGTGTAGGACTTTTACATATTCACTCAGAAACATTTCAGATACAATGCAGCGTGACCATACCTAGTAGTGGGTAATTACTGAGGAGGGCTGGGCAGGCAAATCTAATCCTCTCCCTGTTGTCTCCATCTCCTGCCTACCTGTTTTCCGTTCCTTCAGAAGCTTAACTCTACTAAACCCAGACTTTAGGCATTTAGAGTTAGGTCAAGAGTGAAGCAGAGCAAGCCTTGCTCCAGACCAAGACCCTCCTGCACACTCCAAATCACAGCCTTAATGAATTCTGGCATTGATTGCTCTAATTTCTGCATTCAGCAAACCTTTCACCAGCACAAGGGCTGCAAAAGAAGTATCAATCATTAGTGTCTACTGAAACTTCTACCGAACATGCTTTTAGCAGTTTCTGGAAAATAAGGGCAGGCTCACTTCCTCAACCAGAACTATAAAGGCACCTGCCACTAGAGGAACCTCAACTGTGAAAATCCCACTCTCTGGAAGTTTAATAATATCTACTTCAGTCAACTTTTACATAAAAACTTTTCAGTGTCAAGCAGGACTAAATGCACTAAGTCTCAGAAGAGAGCACACAAACGAGAGAACTGATATTCTAGCTATCTTAAACATTGTTTTATGGTTGCAGAATATATGGAGAATTGGGACATCCTGCTATTGGCACATGTCAGTAAACTTGGGAAAACAAAGCAATAATCAGGAAAAATTAATTTCACAGAAAAAATAAAACTATATCAGTTGGAGAAGACAATTACTACAGAGCGCAAAATTCTCAGAAGAAGGACTAATTCCAAGGGTATGTTTGTCAGTGTCTTCAGTCGATGAGGCTTATACAGATTCAGTCAGGAAAAGAAAGATTTAGGCTATTTGTGAAAGTGGCTCAAGAAAAACTGCTATAGGAATATTTGGGAGCTGCAGCAGGGAAACGAAGGACACTGAAATCTTTTCCTGGTTATCCTCTGATGTCCTACATGATGAGGACATAACACTTACACCCACCATGCTTGTAAAACTGAACTGCCGCTAATTACTTAGGCAGCTGCAGAAATACAGAATAGTCTATTGAGGACAGAACAGCTTTGTATTTATGAGAAGCTTGAAATTATACTGCATCTTACCAAAAGGTCACTTCTGGTGATCACTGGAACAACTCTGCTGCTGTGTCCTGGGCAACAGTCTAGACACACCATCTGATGTCACTATACTTCATTGTGACAGCTATTATTCTTAGGAGAGCTTTACAATGCTAAGGTTGAAATTAAAAGACAACTTGAATGACTGAAATAAATTTGGCAGGTGTTTGCAAGGAGGGAGAAGCACAGACCTTGTCTCACACGCTCTCAAGATATCAACAGTACCAAAAGCTGAATCTTCACTTACCAGTAGATTCTCCGGCTTGATATCCCTGTGGACAATGTTCAGGCTGTGAAGATATTTGATGGCACTGGCCAGATTGTAAAGCATCCCACTGGCATCCCGCTCTGTGTATTTGTTGGTGGAAGTAATAGCATCAAAAAGATCTCCTCCCTGGAGTAAAATGACCACGGCATATGAGCAATACTGACTGTGAAATGACTGAAAAACTTTAGGGGAAATCAAAGAGCATCATTTATGGAGGAGGAGAAGGGAGGAGCAGCACAATTTTCTTGTAGCTATAAACCATAGGTATTGCAATGACATCCCCCATAATGGCAGCAGTAATTCAGAACCACTTCTTGTGGCTTAGCTGGTCAGCCAAGAGGCCCAAGTCTCTCCTGCAAAACATTCCCACCTGCTGCTTCTTTTGTAACATATCCAGCACTTGGCAACCTGTGTTCAGAGCCCTGTTGCACATTTTTGGTATGCTTGTATACTTACCAGTCATCACGCTGCATACCAGCCCTTGCCACTCTTTATTATAATCACAAACACGCTGACATCAAATTTTTGCCTGAAGCCTGACTGAACTCCAGAAAGATGAAGGAACTCAAATCAGCTACCTACCATTACTGTTAGCATATTTAAAAAGTTTGTTTCCATCTCACAAAACTTTGAAAATGTGGATTTTAGAAGCTACTTTCTCTACAAAAGATGTGAAGTTTTTTTTAGTGGTGTGATGCTTCTCATAGCTAATGCTGAAAAACTTCCCAGAATGTGTCAGAAAATCAAAGTAGAAGTCAATTAAGAATTAACATTAGTATTTCACCACAGCAAAAAATATAGATGGCAGCTTGTGCCATTTCCGGCTCATCATGCTGAAGAAAGGAAGGAAGGAAGGAAAGTAAGGAAAGGAAGGAAAAGAAGGAAGGGAAGGGAGGGAAGAAGGAAGGGACGAAGGAAGGAAGGAAAGAAGGAAGCAAGGAAGGTTGGTTAAGTGGAAGTCCTCAAAATTCAAACAGTCTTCACCAAGATCTGAGGCAGTCACGTCATTTGGACTGTATTTCCAGGGCTGAGCTGGTAAGTGGGAAGAAGAACACGTAAGTGCTTGGAGAACGACCAAAGTATAGGTTTAAAGAAGAGATTAAGGAGGAAGCTTGACAGAGTGGAGCTAAAACTAAACATCTTTTGAGAGATACTACTCAGAGGTATCGGGCCTTTGGCCAAAATTAAAGCAGCACCATAAAGAAAACACAGACCAACACACACACACAAAAAAGAGAGAGAGAAGGGAAAGGATAATTCGGATAAAACAATGCAAAAAATCCCTGCTGCAGTCAAAACATCAAGAAAAAACAATCACATAAGACTGTGTTTTAAAGAAAAACTAGGTATTTCCTGAAGGCAACAGAGGAGTCCCAACTTTGCCAACTCTCGTGATTTTATCAACAGCCTCAAGTTTTTTGCTGGGGTTTTTTAAGGCTCAGCTCCAGAGTAAACACTCTTTTCATTAAGACAAAAGAGGAGAGGGGGGAAAAAAAAAGAATTTTTACAGGAATCACAGCTATAGAGAAAAGTTAGGAAAAGATAACAACAAAGACTCAAACCTGAGAAAACAGACATTAAAAAACCAGACTTATTAAAAAAACCCAAACAAGACATTAACATTTTTTCATTGCTGAGGTACAGCTGAAGTCTGTTAAAAAAACAGCTTTGGAAACTGCTTGCAGTCAACCATTTTCAAACCTGGACCACATCAAAACCTCTTGCTCTGGCTAGTAACTGATAAAGATACATCAAGATACACAGCATCAAGGAAAAGGAGGGATAAAAGGCCAGGCTAAACCAGAAAAAGGATTAGAGAAAAAGGCAAAATATTTGGCAAAAGTACAATACCATGTACTTCATGGCATTATCTGATCCCTAAGTGGCATAATGTGGCAAAATATGTGGGATAAATAATCTATCTTCCCTAAGCTCCTTCCTGTGAAGCCCCTGTACCAGCTGCTTTTTAACATGAGGTAGTGGATTAGACAGATCTTTGGTCTTATCTAATATGTTCCAGATGCTCAGGAGAAGTGTCAATAACATCAGCAAAGGATCTGCCTCCATACAAAGAAAATAGTCCAAGCTGAGATACGAGAGGCAAGAAGGAAAGAAATTGAACCTGAAAAAGAGAAGGGAAAATTTTGTCTGAAAGTCTAACGAAAAAGAAGAAATGTTCATGCACAAGAGAAACCTAAACTCAGAAAAAGGTAGAGGCTGCAGAGCATATTAACAGATGGTCAAGCCAATCTGAAGCAAAATAACTTTCTCTGTTTAAGCAGCCTGCTTCACTCAGTCAAGTTTTTTACCAGGTAAAGAACAGAGAGCATATATTTAGTCTGTGGGATTCTCTGAGGTTAAGAGAGAGGTGATATCCTGGAAAGAGTTAACAGAGCTGACAGCTGTATCAGGCAGAATTGTTTTCAGACTTCCCTTTCCCTGAAGAGCACTTTAACCTGCAAGGTTCTGCTTAGCCGATTCACACAGCAGGTCACTATCATTTATTCAGGCACAAGGAGTGAGTTCAGGATGACATTTCAGTCTTAAATCCCCTCTTCTGGAGTGAAATGGGACCAGCAACATCTGAATGCAGTTTTTATCATCTACGCACATGAGGAAGTATACTTGGAAGTACAGCGACCATTTATTTATTTATTACCTTGTTATGTAAATGATATAATCTCTCTTTTCTTCTGCAAAAGTGAAATCATATCCTGGAGCAGTAAAGGGAACTCTGCAATAAATCTTGCTTGTTAAATTGGCCAAACCCCTGTTAGGTTTGAATAACAATTCTGTTTCGTTGTGTAAAAAGGCAACGTGCCAGAAACCAGGTCCTTGCTTCCTTTTACAAGCACCACTTGCAATGTGTTTATATTTGTATTTATGAAGTGCTTTTTCTTACACTTTACAAAGCAATGAATGGCCAATCTGCCATGAGGTGAGGGCAGTATTTGCAGCAGCCACTTATGTCAAACATGTTACTGCCAATTAATGCAGGGTGGTATTAAGTGAAAC
The DNA here is from genome assembly GCF_000703405.1 of Apaloderma vittatum. Lineage (NCBI taxonomy): Eukaryota > Metazoa > Chordata > Aves > Trogoniformes > Trogonidae > Apaloderma > Apaloderma vittatum. The sequence continues at coordinate 29,873 of NW_009733714.1, forward strand.
CGTGCTCTGCAGCATCAAGCCTTTTCTCCTTGAATTTCTTTCCTGTCTGTGAGTTTGATTTAAAGTCAGGTCTTCAGAAGTCAGTCAATAACAGATGGTTAATCAATTCTAACAGTGCATGCTATGAAATGGTAACAGTCAGCAACTGGTGAATTAACAATTAATGTCTTTCCAGAAATACCTTCTCCAGTGCCCACAGAGTAAAACAAGGTGTGTTGGGTTTTTTTTCCGATTAAATAGGAATAGATGCTTGCTTCAAAGAAACAAAGCTGACTTCCTAGCATCAGGTTATTTCTTCTAAATGTCTTCTATTATTGCACATAAAAGTAAAGATCATTAAAACAGTGCTCTCTGAACTACAGAGACATCTAGAAAGCCTTTCTCTATAGCGTAACTAAAAGCATAAATATCTTAGTATGTGCAGCAGTCCTAAGGAGTAAAGAAGAAAGAGTGCACGAAAAAAAGATTTTTGCAGAAAATTACTATAATGGCTGGTTTTCTTTATATACATCTTTTAGGATAGTTATTCTGTGAGAGTTGTTGGTCCCCTCCTCTCTAATTTAGCTGAGTAGGACTTTGATTAAAAATCCACTGGAGACTACAGTTTGAATATTTTTCAAGCATGAATAGCACAGCAGGTTGCACCCATAAAACAGCTATGTGCTTATGTCTTGGCATGTTAGACAAGGCACAGCTTTTACTTCTTAGCATGCCTCATGGGGCCAAGATGAAGGATTTGTCAATGCAGGCTGAAGCTGTGGCTACATTCGATTACAACGCTGTGCAAGAGTATTGAGGTACCTTTGAACAAGCTCTCACAGTCACTGGGAAAAACCTACAGCGTGGATCTCAGAGTGAGACCACTTATAGTAATGAGCAGTAATTATGATTAAAATAGTGTTAGATGGCTAATGGCATCTGATCTGAAGCTGTGCTATTTCACATCTTACTCCTGAGTAAGGGGAGTCTGCAACCACGAAGAAGGTGGGGAAATTCTTACGGGAAAGGTTACGCAGAGGTATTCATGGTACAGAAGAGTGCCAGTATTTTGCTTTTGTCTTAGCATTTAACCTCTCCACTAGAGACAAAACGGGGATGCTTGGTACCCTGTCAGCTCCCTGACATCAGCACATCCCAGTGTGCTTCCTCAGAGCTTGGAGGTTGTGGACAGTAGGGTTAGCAGGGGCAAAAGGGTTAACAAGGTCCATCACACTACTCAAGCGAAGTAGGGCATCTGGCAGGCTCAAACCTAAGAGGACAATGCTGCCATCTCCTAAGCTGTGCTCCATGACCTGAGCTTCTTAGCCTGAGCTGGTCCCAGCCTGCCACAAGGACAGGGAAAATGTCCCTGTGAGGGTGGTGAAACACTGAAACAGGTTACCCAGGGAAGTTGTGGATATCCCCTCCCTGGAAGTGTTCAAGCCAAGTTGGATGGGTTTTGTACAACCTGGTCTAGTGGGAGATGTCCCTGCCTATGGCAGGGGTGTTGGAACTAGATGATCTTTAAGGTCCTTTCCAACCCAAATCTTTCTCTATGATTCTATGAAAATCTGTAGCCACCCACTCATGCGCCACACTTGACAGCCTTCGGTTCTGAACTGGGAACACGGCTTAGATATCATAGAATCAAAGAACAGTTTTGATTGGAAGATACTTTCAAGAGTCCAAACTTTGCCCTAGCTCTATTAACACCAGTAAACCATGTCCCTCACTACAACATCTACCTGTCTCTTAAACATCTCTGGGGATGGCGACTCAACCACCTCCCTGGGCAGCCTGTTCCAATGGCTGACAACCCTCTTAGTAAAGAAATTCTTCCTAATATCCAACCTGAACCTCTCCTGGAACAACTTCAGGCCGTTTCCCCTTGTAGTGAGGGGCCCAAAACTGGGCAGAGTACTCGAGGCATGGTCTCACCAAAGCCGAGTACAGGGGCATGATCACCTCCCTGCTCCTGCTGGCCACACCGTTCCTGACACAGGCCAGGTTGCCATTGGCCTTCTTGGCCCCCTGGGCACACTGCTGGCTCATGTTCAGGCGGCTGTCCATCCACACCCCCAGGTCCCTCTCTGCCTGGCAGCTCTCCAGCCACTCCTCCCCAAGCCTGTAGCGCTGCTGGGGGTTGTGGCCAAAGTGCAGGACCCGACATTTGGCCTTACTGAAATGAGTAATTGGCCGTCTAGATCCAGCCTGTCTAGATCCCTCTGGCTCCACTGATGCCACAGAGCATGGGGGATAATGGAAGGAAACAAAAAATTGTCATTTTCCTTGCTCTCACTTGGACCTGGGATCATCCTATCTAACATCTCAATGAAGTGCCTGCATTAAGAGTGTCCCCTACATTTGTCTACAAGCAGAGCAAAGCAGGTAACAATCCTGATTGCCAAAATCACTTTATCTCACAACTTGTAGTGGTGCCTGTTTCTAATCAGGGATATGGCAAAGGATGTCTACCTGTGGTGACTACACTTTCAACTTAAGTAGAAGCGACCTTAGGGCCAGGGCTTTTTGCTCACATGTGCTCAGTATGCACATACAATAGGCCTTCACAGGAATGCTGCTGCTGCACAGCTTTGTTGTAATCTTTGTCATTAAAAATCTTAAAGCTGTGGGTTTCCCAGCTGTGAGCATGGTAACCTGCTCCAGGAAAATGTCCTGATCGAGATACAGAAATGGAAGTGGCTGCTGGTAAGATCTCCCTCATATAGAAAAGTTGAGGAAGGCAAGTGAATCACTAATTTCATTAGCGAATGTGAAAAACAGGTGTATCCTGCTAAAGCAAGTATGGACGACAATATGTCCTCAGCAGTTTTCTCAAATGTATTTTTACCATCCTTTTATGCACTGTGACATACTTGTGTATTAGTACCAGAACTGAGAGCTAAATTCATACTTTTTGCACTGCACTGTTGACAGTATGAGGGCAAGAGATGACCTGCTCTGAGTTTCATAAACCAATTCGAATATGTAGTTCTACCAGCAAGTGAAATAAATGAATGAGATCTGGAAGTTACTATGAAGAAATAAATAGAGCCTCAAATATAAAATACTGCATTCACAAACTTACTTTTCAGAATAGAACCATGCTTTAAATAGCAGATCTTTCTCTGTTACTTTCCCCCTGCTACAGCTTAAATTTAGATTATTATAATGGAGTCAAGCCTGACAAAGTGCTAAAAAGGATCAGTAGAGAAAAAAGACATAAATTAATAAAAACTACATAAATTAATAAAAAGTAGTTAAGCTCTATTTTATCAAAGAATATTTAATTCTGAAGTCTGGTATTTACATCTATTCAGACTGGATGTTTTTTCAACTCACCTCAAGCCAGACGTGTTTCTTTAAAGTAAAACTTTTTTAAAAGACTCCTTTTGGGGAAGCAAATAAAACTGGTGATCTGCTAAGTACAGTTCACAGAGCACTCCTGAGTGTGGCTTACAGAAAGTGAGACAAATATTTGAAATACTTGAAAGTTATAAAAAAAAAAAATTGACAGTAGGTTACATGTCTTTCAGTAGGGTGCTGGACAAGACTATCTTCAGAGACCCCTTCCAATCTAAATTATTCTGCGATTCCATGATTTTTAGTAAGCTTTAGCACCAATGAAATTGGTTGAAGCAATTGATAACAACAACAACAACAGCAACAGGGTTGAAACAATTCATAACAAGCAGCTTGTCTCCAAAATACTCACCTTTACAAGTTCCATTACAAGGTACAACTCAGTTGGCATGTCCATCTCCTCAATCAGAAGTACAATATTGGGATGCTTGACTCGTCTTAAAATAGATACCTCGTTCTGGATCATGTGTTCCTGCCACACAAAAGAAATTTTTAATGACCACTTGTTCGTGGGAAAAAAATTCACAGTGGAAAAAGCAGAAAGAATCGGGACGTCCATGGATTCTTCAGGTGATTTAAAAAAGGCAGCAGGTGTTGCCTCTAGCAATATGGAAGGATCATGTCTAGAAATAACATCAGTGTGATAACTGAAAGAAGAACAGAAAGCAGAATACAGAAAAGAAAACATGTCTAGAAATAACATCAGAAGAACAGAAAGCAGAATACAGAAAAGAAATGGAGGAGAAGGTATGTTTCTGATGTAGAGAAAAGTTAAATACAGAAGCTTCTAAACTTTTTTCTATTGCAGAATCTTTTGATTTAAGAATACGACAGCATCTTCCCAGAGAACTATTTGTTATAGATTTCAAAATCTAACAATCACTTGGTGTAAAAGTGATACCAATTTGATTAACCTTGCATACTGTTTAGTTATAGTGACCGGTGTTGTTATAATTACTAGTATTATTTTTCTGCTTTCTATAACATAGAATCACAGAATCATTGGAATTGGATGGCACCTCTAGAGATCATCAAGTCCAATCCCCCTGTTAAAGCAGGATTGCCTAGAGCACATCACACAGGAATGCATCCAGGTGGGTTTTAAAATCTCCAAAGATGGAGACTCCACAACCTTTCTAGGCAGCCTGTGCCAGTGCTCTGTCACCCTCGCAGTAAAAATTTCTTCCTTGTATTTAGATGAAACCTTCTGTGCTCCAGCTTGTGTCCCAGAACATCTGGAATTATGAAAGCTAGAGGTCATAATTACAGAGGTAAAGAGCAAGGGGAGTGCTCCATGCAACCAACAAACTGGAGAATCAACAGACGCATCTAGAAAGGCACATGGCAGCCTTTTATACTGATACTCCAAGGGCTTCCAGAGGGCAGGCAAAGGCTTCAACTAAAAAGATTTTAACACTTCCCAGGAAGAAGACAAATATCAACAGCTTCCCAAACTGATCTCTCACAAAACGTTTCTTTAAAAAAATAAGATGAAAATTTTGGTCTCGTATGATTTTTTTTGTACTTACTTTTCCTCTACATTTACTTTTTTTGATAATTTTCAGAGCATATTCTCTACCAGTTGATCTGAAGAAAGAGAAAAGGAAAAAAATGTATGTTTAGTCACAGTGAATATTTGTCTCAGGTGAGCTTGTATTTGTCATTTGAGCACAGTAAGTCTGGGCAAGAACTCTATTCAAGTATTTGTTTTGTCAAGAAATGAAGCTTGGGTTTGGCAGAAATTGTGAACTTGAGCCAAACTTATTGAATACATGTGCCTTAGAAAGAAGCATTAAGTACTTCTAGTTGAAAAAATGAAGACATTTCAATGTCTTCAAAACACAGTAACTTGATTTCTTTGTTTTGTAGTGTTAATTGTTATTTCTTCTGCAATTTTATGTAAAAATATTATACTGTATTTGTATATCCAACTGTTTTCAAAACTTAAAAGTTTTGAGGTTAATTACAAAAAAACCACCCAAAGCTATGGAAAATACTCTTATTTTTTACTTAAAATGAAATGTCATTTCTTTGCACGTCTCTACTCGAAACTGCTATGATAAAAATGTCAGTTCTTGGAATAATGTTTTATATATTCAGCAAGTACATGATATTTAGCAGAGTTAAATACGATGTTAATAGGACAGAATATGGAATGTCTGGACACATTAATAAATTATAATTAGGATAAGAACATGTTTCCTTTCAAGTGTCGGGTTTTTTTTGAAGCCATATAATATTTATTAATATCACATATATGTAGATATTTATTATATAGAATGTTAACAGAATAAGAAGCCTGCAGACAAGTTAACAGTATCAACTTCCATTTCTTTATGAAGTTACAAAACCAAATGATGGCTGTAAGGATGAAACCAAGAAGCTCTCTTCACAAGCTCTAGTTTTACTATAAGGTTAAATGGAGAATGGAGAATGTAAGAAAAAGCTCTTTTCAAAATGCTTGCATTTTGTAATAAAAATCCAAATGGCTTACAAAAGTCTATTATATTGCCTTTAGGCATATGTTTGGTTAAAAAATAAAGAAAAAATTACCTATCAGGTATATGGGGTGATTTTTTCATTCTTCATTTAGAAAAACATAGTTAAACTTATACATTACATTGATATATATATATACATACACTAAATTAAATAGAGAGCTGAATGTGCCCAGATGTGTGCACAGTCTTTCAAATATAAGATACAAAGTGAGTCATAAACACAAAGCACTACATTAGGAAAATGACTGGGCATTTTCACTGCCATATTTAAGCTGACAACTCCTCTGGCAATGATGTTCCACTAGGTATTAATTTAAGGGAAAATGGGGACTTCAGTAAAAAGAAAAAAAAAACCAAGCAAAACACTGAACCTGTTTGAGTTCCCAGGTCAGCAGGGAGCAAAGATAGTCTGTACTAAGACAGCAATTAAAAGGCTGTGCAAAGAAATCACACTGGATGATTATGTTTATGACTTGGAAAAAACACACAGCATGACTGTTTAAAACATAACCAAAGAAAATTTTTAAAATTCTTATATCTGTACCCCCTCACAAAGGGGTTTAATGCTACAGTCTCCAAATGGGCCACACTCCCTGTGGGGTGTCCCTTCCTAATTCTGCTGGTAGATACAGTTCCAGCTCAGCTAGAGGATAGGAAGACATACGGACACTACCTTTTGGGAATGGAAGGAGGAGGTAGAAGAAATATTAGAAATTAAGACATCTGAGTTTCAAACTCAGACAAAATATACCCTCCTTCAATAGAAGCCCCTTTCAAGCTGCTTGGTTGCCCTAGGAATGCTTCCTTTCTGTCATGAGAAAGGAAATTGATGGTTTTTGTTGGCCATGGGAGACTCCGGGTACTCCAAAACGCTGGGAAATCTGAGCTAGTGAGGAAATGTCAGAATCTGGAAGTATCTGAAAGTTAAAAATGAACACATATAAAAACACCGCAGGACAAATTGCACATATGATAGAGCAGATATGTAACGAGCAGATGACAACTCTGACTGCTCTTTGTTTTGGTAAAAAGAAAATTAAAGCTAAGATAATGCAAATCCTTTCCCCTAAAAAGCTGTAGAACCACAGGCTGTCAGCAGCGCTGCAACTTACACACTCACCAAAAATATGAAGTGGCCATGCCAGAAACTCCCAGTGAAACGGGTGTCTCACCTCTCACTTATCACTTAACCCAAACAATCGAAAGGTACCACACGAAGTAGAAAACACGTTATGGCTGTATGTCTGGACCCACAGCACTACTGCAGGGCGCAGTTAGCCCATAACATGGCTCAATGCCACGTTCCCTGTCTGTTTTCACCTTTTGCGAACACCAGAGAAATTTCTGTTGCACTGGAGACAAAAACCTATCTTTGTTACTTTTGTGTGTGCGTTAAATGTATTCGTGTGTGGGTGTTCATGCCCCTGTATTCGCAGATGAACAGAATGGGACTAGAAGCCCTCATGTGAAAATTTTAAAGACTTTTTTGGTTTCTATTTGGACTGTTTGCTGTCACAGGAAGATGCCTGCAAACACATTTGAAGCGTGGCGAACCAGTGCACATGGGCTGGTCTCCACAGCGATGGAGAAGAAATATCCATGTGATCAATGAAGATGTGTAACAAGACCCATTCCTCCTTGCTTAACACCTCATGGTGCTATTCCTTTGAAGTGTAACGCACAGAGGAATTGTACATCAGAAGAAGGTGGAAAAGTCCTCTGTCCTAAGTATTACCCCATCAATTCTGCCTCTGCAAATGATGGACATATCAGACTTTGAAGTGAGGTGTTTTTTTGCTTAGAAAGACTGTGAAGAATGTTTTTGAAGGTGTTTTACCTGTACTGGCTTTAATTTACCCTCCGAGCCTTTTAATTTCTCCTTCCACACTTGTGATGACAAGGGTATACTGCTTTACAAGTGAAAATTAACAAATAAATCTGCTTTATTTTTCAAGTTCTTCTGAAGTAGCAACTCTTTGATATAAATGGGATCTATGGAATGGTATAGCCCAGAGGCCATAAGAGTATGTATCTGGGAATACCTGAGTAATCACGCTATTTAAGCGCAGATTCACTAGAAATGTCGTGCTATCAGATACTTCTGGGACCAGTGGGATAGACAAGAGGACAGGAAACACTTTTCAGTTAAGCTCTCGAGGATATTGCAACCAGTATTATTTTTAGGTGCGGTGGGACCTATATTTAATTTTTTCATCTCCTTTCTCTCAGCTTGACACATAGCTGTAAAATGCACAATAGCACATTTGAACTGTCTCAGGACAATTGGTATTTTCAGCTGAATGACAGTGTATCAAAACCTCAATTTTTTTTCTTTTATTTTGCCTTGTAATCAGTTTCTTCTGGTTATTACTCACTTTAGTTTTAGCTTGCCTTTTCCTCTTTTCTCAATTATGTTTTCACCCATGTTTTTCACCAGTCATGTCCTCTCAATAAGGTTTTACAGTGCTTTTTTGCTTTCATACTACTTCACTTTCCTTCCTTTAGGTTTCCATATTCCCTAGTTTAGTGTTCAGACCCTGGGATTTGATGTGAACAGCCATCACTCTGGATGACCAGCTTCACCAGGAATTCACTCCGACAGAGCTCTAAAGGCCTCACAAGAGCTTCGGCCAAGTCCCACAAGCACAGTGTCAGCTGATACAAAATCCACCCTTTCCCCAACAGCTGTCTTCATTGTCTCTGACATGCAAGATTCTACAGAGACTCTAGTTTAAAAGCAGTTAAGGTAATTTATCATCATCTGCCATAAGACGTAATCTTGACTTACTCTCTTGGGTTAACATCACATTCTAACAGGCTAAAGAGCAAAAGTTCTTTATTTGAGCCCAAATGTGAGGTTATAGTCTTCTACAAGAGTCTCCTCTCTAGAATACAGTAATAGGGGATATAAACTCTGCTTGTGGAATTTCATGATCAGACCTTGACACCTCTTTTGTTCTCTCTTTTTAACATCTTTAGCTCTGGCAGTTTTTTTGCTTTCTCTGCACTGCTACTATCTAACATGGACAATCTTACCATCATTTCACATACAGGTACCTTCCATTTTTTTTACCCTGTTTTCTTCTATTTTTAACAGTATGACCAAAAGGCACTTGCAGTTCTGCTCAGAACATTTCTGTCTTTGTTCCCCATTTTTGACACTTAACACTGGGTAGAGCCAGTTCAAACCTGGTTCATGACACGCCTGACCAGATTGAGAAACCTGAGCCAGTCAACTTGGACATTTTCAGCAACACTAACATTCGAGGTGACTTGTGGTTTCTCTAATCTGGAGTAGATATCTAAAATCAGGCTTTTCTTACCTCTTATCACTAAAGGGCACTGAAGAAGTTAAGATATTGATGTCTGCAGAGTAGGCTCCTACAGTTGGATGGCGCTCATATAATAACATAAAGCAGACAAGCAAGAGATAGATGCTCATTTAATTAAAGATAAACATGAAAAAAGTTACTTATCAGTGTGAGGTGGCAGAAAAGACGGATGCAAAATCAGCTCTGTGTGCTGACCACAATCACTACACTGCACACACAAAACTTCCTGACATCTTCACAGAATGTTCCAACTTGTGAAGTGTTTCAGTGTCTAATGTAAGGGGAGAGTTGCAAAAATATACTGCAAGAAAAGATGTTAATTTTTTGTGCAATAAGGAAGATTTAACACAGAGAACTGGTAAAATAATGCAGAGTGCAGCAGAAATAAAACCCCAAAAGAACCGGAACAAGCCAACATATAAAACCCACAAAGACTTAAATTCATAGACTGTCCCTTGCACTCACTCTTTTTTTTCATACGAGGGGGCATTAGTTTGGGTTGTCCATCTGACATTGAGACACTACCTTATTACCCGTCCTATATGCTACAAACAAAGACATGATCTAGAAAAAAGCATGACACTAATGATTATTTTTCCAGTAATAAGCATATTATCCTCCTCACCTTTCTATACACTCCTTCACAATAGCAAAATTTCCATCTCCTATAGTCCTTCCAACTTTATATCGCTCTGCTATCGATGCTGGGACCTGGAAACCTTCCTCCAACACTTCTGAAAGAATCATTAGTACATTTTTATTGTTAGTAAAGGAAACACAGATGTTGCACATAACATGCATTTTAAGTCTATAGTTTAGGAGCCTGGAAATCATTCAGAGTCAGTATCTCACTTACTGTACAGTGAAACCATGCTGCTGACATTGTATATACTCAACAGGTTTCACACAGATACAATAATGAAAAATAAGACTTCTGGGGGCTCAAACATACCACCATTTGAGTGTTACATAGTTTACCATTCCCATTGCAATACGCCCCCAGGACAAAACCAAAATTGTATTTTTTTAATTATGGAAAGGCCTCTGTGATCTGCACAAGCGCAGACGAGCCTCCAATACAGGCTGGAACTCCTTGACACAGCATGATTAAATGTATGTACCAAAGAAGTCCAACACTCAAGCACTTATTTTATTACATCCTGTAAACTGAGACATCCATAAAACTCCTCATGTGCTAAGTGCTAGTCCTCCCCCCCCTCCCAATATTAAATATTTAGTTTTTAAACAAATGTTCTCAATAATACTACCTTGCATGCAACCTGGGCACCAGATGTTTAGATAAAATTGCATTACACAGTGTCTAAACATAAGAAAAGTTTGTAGTTTCATGTGTTTTAGTGATCATTCATGTACCATTATTTTTAAATGTATTTGAAATAGCATGTTACAAATACCTAACATGCCTCTAAAAGCTGACTGTGAGCTGCAGCTGATGCAAACTACTATATAAATATAGCAATGTAAAAAAAAAACCTCTCAGAAATGTGACTTGAATTTACACTTTTTAAGGCAGCAGTTTTAACTGTATCTTTCTCTGTCCCTTCTTCCACTTCAGTATTAAAAGCAAATATTATGATACAAGGAGGCCGGGGTTCGCCTGAATTCACGGGCAGCATGAGGAGTTTCTGTCAGATGAGAATGTACACACACACTTACACATATGTGCATGCGAACAGGCAGTATTCGAGGAAAACAACTTGCTCAAAGCCTTAGTACGGGGTGTGACTAAACATTTTTGAGTAAAGACCCAGGATCGCAGTGTGTTCAATACCATGACACGAGACAAAAAAATTGCTGCATCAATCCAGTCGGCACTGCGCCACACGCAGAACTAGCATCTCCAGTACCCTGCAACAAAACCACCTCTGAATAGCGATGTCCACATCCAGTCCGATCCAGAGTCAAGCTAACTGGTTTGCTCAGACTGATGAGTCTGCTCATGGAGAGTCATCCAGCCCTCAGTGCTCCCACCTTCCCTGGCAGGAAGGGTGACTCACTTCCTACACAGCTGCTGTTATCACCACACTCACTGCTTTGAAATGTCAGCCTTCGAACGTTACCTTCTGCAGGTCCATCATTTTCATCCATAGAGCTGCAGACTTTGGTGGATGCTAATGAGGTAGAGGAGCCACTGTGTTGGGAGCTCTGGAAATGGAGAGACACAAATGAAAACAGGTGATTTTTAAGGAGCATGAGTACCCACAGTGTGTTCCTGCTGGACATGAGCCCTGGAGAGGCTTCCATGTTCCCTACGTAAAGCACCAATTTGCTTTTGTGGAAGGATATGTGGATGCTTGAAGAGTCCAGTTTCTCGACTGAAAAAACTTATGGTACGCTTTTGGTACCCCCGGGTACATGGTGATATTCCTGATCCATCACATGCATGAACACTTTCAGATATGGTCCATCGGTTTCTCTCTATTCCACACATATTTTGGCAGGGAAAAGTGAGGAGTCGTATGCCCTCTGCAGGCAGGAGACTCTTCTCAGCCACACCATTAAACCCAGCAGTCACTAGAAGCATGAACGCCTGTTTTGTCTGAGGTTGGCGTTGTTATAGGCAGAATTTCTCACTTTTGCAAACCTCCCCTGATAATATCCTCCCCAGCTGTGTTCTAGGAGGGAGAAATCATTACGGTAAGGTACAGACAGAATAAAATAGCATGGGGAGTAATGTTTGGTTTTTTTTGGAGAAGCATTTGACAGGGTATAGCTCACCTGAGACATGAACGTGTACCTCGGGTTAAGTACTTGTACAGCAAATGTCTACATTTGTCTATACAGTTAATGAGGGGAGGATGGTATCTCTATAGTCTCTATGAAAGTTGTAGCCAAGCCGTTTGGGTGCCAAAAGCGCAGAAGGCAGGATCTCACAAGGGAGGACTTCCGAAACCATGTCTACCAGTTATGTATGGACTCTGGGCATATACTTTAGGAAGACTGCTTCATCACACATCCAGATGGATGGAACTACAGAGAAATATGAGATGGACTGGATTTCACCCAAAACTCAGACCTCGTGCTGTGTAACAATTATACCAACGTATCTTCAGGATTCTCCTGTGTTCAAAGGAAACTGGAAGAAGCTACAAATATAACACTGGCCCTTCAGACCTACAGCAAAACTTAGCACTTCCTCAGGTCCTTGTATTGCCACATAAGGGAGAGGTATTCAGATTTCCAAGATGAAAACTTTGTCAGGTTCACACAGTTAAGAAGTACTGCAGTGTTTAATTACCTCCTTCAATCTATATATTACGTAAGTTGCAGGCGGTACTGCATGCAACTAACACTATCAGTTCCTTATCTGTATTTGCAAGGTACCTAGATGCCCACAATCAGGGTGCCAATCCGCTTTACAAATTTAACGCAGCTTCTTTGGCACGATCTCTCTCCTCTGCTATTGCGGAGCACAGCAGACGGCTGGAGCAGGAATAACAAACAATGCAGCAGCTGGGATTTCGGCAGAGTGCGCAGCAAGAGAAGGCAGTCTGCAGAGTTAAAAGCTGTCCAGCACAATGAGTTCATTTGAACTTTTAATTTCTCTCGCAATAGATTAAGGTCAGATGATTTAGACCAAGGTTGAACTTGGCCTACTTTTCATTAAATAATCCTGAGACCTTGCACATCCTGTCTACCAAGAGATCCTTTGCCTTTTTTTTCTCTCCTTATAATCAACCCAGCTCATTCTTTTAATCCATTCATGCATTCCTTCTTAGCTTTGACCAGAATTAAAAATTGCATTAATCAGTGTTTGGACTTTCGCTGCCTCTTGACAACAGAAGTGAGCAGTGACTGATTTTCTGTAGTTCACTACAATATTGCTGCCCTTGTTTCATGATTAGGGCATGTTTATGTATGTGCTATTCCTATGCTAAACTCTGTGGGAGGTATCAGCAAAAACTTACCTCTGGTTCATTTTTGAGCAAATGAGCAGATGAGGATCAAGGTAACGGGAAAGTGCTAGGCGTTCTCATGCCTGGAGAAGTCACTCTCACAGCCTATTTTTATACACATGTAATGAAAGAATGGTTTCCTTTACACTCCTGCTTGTAAAATAAGCAGAAAAAAGATGTTTTCTCTACTCATTCTGCTGTGTCTGTTTGTCTTCCTAGACCAGGCATCCAATTTCTTACTTCTTTTCCCACTCCACGGTATTTTCTTAAAGGAATTACAATCTAAATATGTTTAGTATTTGTTACCTATACAGTCAGGAATGAATCTTTACAACATTTAAGGGCAACAACACAAAAAGGTTAGTGTTAGATTTTCAACAGATTATCAGACAACTATTTTTATTATTTTTTTTTGCATTTTAAGTAGTAAGATTACCCTTTTCAGCAGATATTAGGTCAAGACTGTTGACTACACACGGCTGCAGATTTCTTTAGCAGTCCGGCAGTCTCTTTATGGAGTCTCGTACCCATTGTTTTCATTTGTGAGAATGGGAAATGTGAAAATCAAGACCTAACTCAGTGGCCACATCTTTGCAGAAAGGGTGCCTAGAGAGACTCCAGTTTCCATTTGGGAACCTAATTTCTCAAGGACAAGGTTTAGCTCAGAACTGCGACTGCTCGGTCCTTCCAGAATTAGACTCCTTTGAGGGCTCATTTCAGCAAAGCGCTTCAGCAAGTGCTTCACTTCAAGTACAAACAGTCTTAATGGACTATACATGGCTGAAATTAAATTCTCTCTTAAATATCTGTCTTAGGTATAGTTTCCTAAATACCTATTTAGCCTAGGCCTAGTGAAAAAAAAAGGAAAAAAAAAAAGGTGGCCTATATAAAATTAAATGGAAATAAAACATCAATATGAGATCAATTTTTTAAGTGCCCCTATTTTTCTTATTGACACTATATAAGACGGGAAGGCTAAGATGATATTTCTAACTAAAGAAGAAATAAATTGATGCTTTAGTGCCATATACTGTTCCATGGGTTTGCAAGCAAAGCATACGGCCCCTTCAGTGAGATCTGTGTACAACGCACCAGCGTGTGAGCAGAAGAGAACTTGCTAGTGACAAGGAAGCAGTACCTAAGAAGATACTTGCCAAAAATACATACTGGGATTTTAAAAACTTCCAAACGAATTGAAAAATAATTAGAAAACGTATACTTTTCACATATATACATACTTTTCATTAGCTTTGCTGAAGCCCTCCTATTACACCAACAGATTAAAAAGAAATCAGGAACTGCACATTTGCATATATTCGCCAACTCTGCTGACGGACCCCCTTTCACCATTAAAGAGACGTTACTAGGTAAACACAACACAATCATTTTCATCTTTATTCAGTCGTGGGGAACAACACGCTGGCCTTTATTTATTTATCTCTCCTTCAGCTAGAAGGACATTCCATTTACTTAGACTTTAATTAGCTCGTTGTTCTCACAAGCTGAAAGCCCTCCGGGGTCCAGCAATCCTTGTGGGTCTCGGCGTTCCTTCCACTTGGCTTGCCAATCGTGAGGCAGTCTGTCGCGCACACCGTTGCTCTCACAGCTGTGGACCCCATCAGGGATATTGCAGATGGAGTGGGGGGAAACAAACTCTAGGCAAGAGTATAATCTCTTCAACACACAGCCCTTAATGCAATTAGCTGTTTTAATTTTAAGAGATGCTGAGGTGCTTGAAATGTCATCACTTCTGCACAGATTTAAAGGGGTCCCAGTTGCACAGGTTGCCAGCACATGGTCATTTTTATGGCACACCTCCATAAAAGCGATGGCATAAAAAAATCAAGTCTTTGGTGTAAGGATTTCAGATCCTATTCAGGTTTATGTAACAGATGGCCAGTACGCCACACAACTCACTGATGTGAATGGAAATATTAGTGCTATAGAGTTTCATCCACATCTCACTGGGAGATTTATTTAGCAAGTGTTTTGTAAATAGTTTGTATCTCAGTGGAAATTGTGCTAAATCCATGAAAAAAAGGCCATAAAATAAATATTATTGTAATTTCTCTCCCCTCATACTCAACTTTGCCCTAAATTAATCTCAGAATTTTACTCCAGCTAAACAGCAGGAAGTATTCTTGTGGGCTATCAGTATCAGCAGTTACGAAAAAAAACACCTTAAACAAGTATGACTAAGAAGTTTGTTAATGCAATTCAGATTCCCGAATCTTAAACACTAAACACTGCATTATATTTTCCAAACCTCTCAAAACCTTTATTAGCACATATGGAGTTTAGAAAGTCTCTCAACAATAGATTCCTTTGTATTTTCCTAGGATGAAGGAAGCATCTGGATGAAATGTGAGCAACAGAAATGCACACAGGTGTAAGACTAAGTTTGAATCTCACGCAGAGTTTTCCTCTTTTAGAAATTGGCTTAATGTAGTGAGATTAAAATTAGCAAAGTGTAAACTCAGGAAGGAGGCTCAGGATAACAGAATTATTAATGTCTTTAAATGATGCTTCCCAAGATTTTCCCTATTCTGAAGATTTCCACAGAGTTTAAAAAATGCACAAAAAGCTGCATGTGTCAGTAATACGTGTAAGATGAAGTTTAACCTAGTGAGGATAAACAGTATTACATGTTCACCTCTTTTGGAGCCCACATTAGCGTTCAGTCAGCTTACAAATAAGCTTCGCAACATAGCTGTCATGAATTCCTGACATAGTCAATTCCTTAGCCTAAAGATCACCATGGTCAACGGTAAAATAAATAAAACAGTCTAGTGCAGGTATTAGCTCTGAAGGACTTTGAAGGGCTCAAAAAATTCCTGTAACAAATAAAAGTGTTAAGAAATAAGTGAGTCAATACAACAAAAACATACATCTCCAGAGAGCAAAAGGCAAAGCAGAGGCCAACTGGTATAAAATAGTAAAATAACACATTTTTATGCAACTTTTAAGAAAATGAACTCATTCAACGTAGAGATAAGCAAAGGGTTACACTCAGACTCACTCTCCTGATCCTACCCAGTGAATTTCTTTTTTTATTTCTTTTGTTTAATGGCTTACATTTTTTGGCCTAGCCAGCTGAGACATAAACAATACAGAGCTGGCAAAAAATTACTTCATGAAGAAACATCAAATCCACAGTCTTCATGCTGAAAGAATGGAAGCAAATTAAATTCAATGTATAGAAAGAGAAATGATGCAATCGCTTTCTTTTCAAATATGGACACTGCACCAAACTGACACATAACATGCAAATTTATTTATAACCTACTTAATCTGGAAAGGAACAATTAAAACTGTATGCAAACCTGCTACTTATCCACCGTTGTACATCCTGCCCTGTCCTGTTAGACACTTGGCTTAAGAGAGGCCCTACATAGGGAAATGATTTTTTTTTTGGTGTTCATTTATGCAGTTCAGGATTTGCACAACTTGAAGAAGAGGTAAATTCAAATGACACAGCATGTGTCGTTAAGGAACTTGTGCTGGTTTTCTTCTTTGAGGGATAGAGGGAAAACGGGAGAGTTTGCAAGGAAACGGAGCTGACAAATTGAAGTTAAATTTTCAAGCTGAAGCACTTTGTTTTATTAGCATCCTCTTACTAAGATGCAGCATCAACTTCTTAGACTCTCATTTGACTTGTGCAACAAGGCAATTCTGAAAGGTCAGCGTAGTTTCCTACATGGTATTTAACAGTAAACTTAAACCTAACCTCAGCGAGCTCCTAACAGCTGCTTCCAAAGTTGAGCCATAATTCAGACTGTAGGCTTACTCAACCTTTGGGATCCTCCAGAAAAGACTGATGATCCTAAAAAAAAGAATCAGATTCCTGGTACTGGAAGTTGACCTGTCATTGCTGTATCCATACTGAGGTTAACATAAAATGTTACGTGTGCAGTGATGCAACATGAAGGCTTCCTTTTTTATTCTCTAAAGTTATACACGGGTAAAATCTTCCACTCAACTACAGAATAAAAACTGAGAGTCAAAGAGGTTCTTATTTCTTCCACCTAATTAAGGGCACAGCACAATCACCACTTTTATTTTTTAATCTATTTGAGTTGCATTTTAAAAGCTCTCCCAGTGTTCTCAGCTGTTACTTGGTAGACACAGAAACCTCAATTATTTGTTTCTACTCTTCCTCATTTCCATAGTACTGTTCCCTTTCCACGTCTGAACAACTTCTTTAAGCAGACCTATTTACTAGCAACCAAGAGGGTTTCAAAACCAGAACTTTTATCAGGCCCACAGATCCCTGTAGGAGAGTGTCTGAACATCAGCTGAAGCATCAGACTGGCAGATGACATGTCAGAAATTGTAATGCCTCTCCTCCCCCGCCCCTGCCAAACAAAAAATAAAATTAGTCTATAGATACGTGTGCTTTAAGAGTGGAAAGATACATTAAGAAAACATGGTGCTTATTTTAAAACACCGTGGGTATGTTTCAGCACTCTTAGCTTTTCACAGGAATATTTTCCTAATACACGTCTTTAAGACGAATACTGCTGCAGTTGAGTTGTGAGCAGGGAGCTGGTACCTTGCTTTGGATAGGCGACTAATTTCCCACCTCACACCCCAAATCTATCCCATGGTGTGCACACAAACTTACCCATAAGCAATTCAAGGCAGGTATATTTACTGTCTCCAAAAGACCCATTAGAAACCAAATTCTTCCTTGAAGGATCGTTTGCAACTACACACTAGAGCACAGAGTTTATTATTTAAAAAGGCACTGAATGCATCTACTATTTAAAGGAACCCATTAGGATACATGAATCCCATATGCGTATACTAAGAGAACTGTTAGACAGACAATGATGAACCCAAATGAACAAGCAATACCAACTGTGAGTATTTTTTTAAAGGCCATTACTCACGTTTCCAAAATAAACTCACTGACTAGTGTGTATTTTTTAAATATATTTATTACATCGCTTACAATAATCTACAGTAATGTTAAATCTAGTGAAACAACAAATTGCAACCAGGATGACATGGTCAAATATGAAACACAAGTACAACGCAGTATGATGAAACAATGGCACAGAAATGAAGGTGATTTTCTTCAGCTGATCATAAGAAATAAAACATTCATCGGCATTTATTTTTGCAAGTTTTACATTTTTTGTTGATAAATCAACAGCTTTGTTTTTGGTTTCCTGCATGACATTAATACAAAAACGGTATATTTTAAAAAGCAAATACCCAAGCACTTATCTTTAAAAAAAATAATTGTATGCGTAACTTTGTAAAATCTTAAACTTATGTTGTAAATGTGCCAATATTTACAATATCATAGTGCAACTAACAAAATGAAGAGGCCTTACCACAAACATCGTCAGCTCCTCATTCGCTAGAGTCCGAATTCCAAAACACCGTATTGCAGGGCAAACCACGAACTAATTAGCCCATAGAACATCAGACGACAAGTACACGCTGAATACAGCACAGTTTTTTTCATACTTCACTGCCGAGGGTTAATTTAAGCAAATTGGAATATAATCAACATGCGCAAATACAGACACTAAAATGCATACGAACACATATGTGTGCACTGCGTGTGGTTTTAACCCTTCGCTAACATGTGTGGACACAATACGTCTATCTAAATACCCAGTGCCTTCCACGGGGAACTCAGGGTGCTCAGCCCTGTCTGAGATCAGCTGTGAGGTGAATGGGGCAAATCAAGCCAGCTGAAAGGTGTTACGATGGCCAACCCAGCTCGGAACAGCCCCTGCTCTGCTCGGCAAGCCCTGGAGGGAGGGGTTTCCTTGGAAGGGGTCGCAAACCCATTTCCAAAGAGCGTGACAACCGCTCGCTCGCTTTGCTCTGCATGGAACACTGCCACTGGCTGCATGACATAAGGTTGTTTTTCTACTGATCACTTGTAGTTGCAAGTTCTCATTCCATCACTAAGAGATAAACTGTGAGTGAAGATTAAATACAGAGCAATCTTGAATTCATTTGTATAAAAAGCATAGACAACATTAATTTAAGTGTTCATCAAGTGATGAGGTAATTTAGCACCATAAAGATTTTCTGTCTGCTCATTTCTCTGCTGTTTATGACAAAACAGTAGAATTGGGTTGATCAGAGCTTCTTTTCTATACTACTGTTAATTCGTTTTAACATTCAGAGCTGGAGGACATTTTTTGAACGTACTGCACCATATAAAGTTCACATCGCAGTGTTAAGTATGAAACTATGAAAGCAAACACTTTTTTATTTCTGTTGTTAGGCCACACAACCTCAACCCAGGCGTTTTTCAGAGCTGTTTAACATCATGGACCTTTTCTTATAACATACATTTATAGCCACCATGTTAATGCCCCAGAATTTTCATCTTATAGTCACATATGCCCTCTGAAAGTGATTTAAGAGAAAAATAACTTGATATAATGTGCTGTCACTGAAGTATTTTATAAATTGAAAAGCAATTTTCACACTGGATAATGAATGTCAAAGATTTTACCGGTTTCAACAAAAGAACTTCTAATATTGCATGACTTGATACACTGCAGAACAGTGCAGGTCAAGAGGAGACACAGGTCTGAACACGTCAAAGTAATATCAGTTCAAATTGATGATTAATGTTTTCTCTGTGTATATATATACATATACATTTGTGCATAAGGTCCTATCCTTCCCACCTTGGAATCAGTTGTGGTTTTGTCACTAACTTCAACCTGAGCAGAATTTAGCCCTTGTTTGTACATGAGATCTCCTAAAACTTTACAGACTTCCCTGGAGGAGCTGCTCAACAAATGCAGATTGGGTGCAGCTCCACTGAGTTAAACAGAGCTATAGCAAACCCACTAGATGAACATCCTCCCATTAATACATTTTCCCCACTTGCTTGCTTTTAAGCCACAAGTGTGACATAATTGTGCTTGGTTTTCACAGCTGTTAATCTATGTATGTGTGCCTGTGTACGTGTGTACAAATCTAAACATACACATTCTGTGCTTCACATGTGAACTGTTCGTTGCATAAAAGAAGAGATTTAAAAAAAAAACAACCTAAACAAACAACAAACAGGAAGTTACAGAAAGCATTACGGAAATAATCACAAGTATTCATAAAGCTCAAAGGGAAGCAAAGCATTCACAATCTATACAAGACTCTTCAGCTACATCATAATCACCGTAGAGTAGGCACAAATAATGCAGCATACAGAGAACTATAAGAGGTTCAAACACTATAAAGTTGCTTAAGCTAATCCGTTATTTAATGAAGTAGGTGAAATCTAGGGACATACTAAAACTTGTGCTGTTGCAAGCAGAGCTACAGCACCAAGAAACATAATTTCAGTTTCACTCATAAACTGAAACCTTCTGGTCTTGCTCAAAAGAACCATTTCATTTCTTCTCATGTATAATGGAAAGTACATTCCACACAAAAGGGATCTCAAAATCTATAAACAGTGTACCTTTTCAATCTCCAAGGGACTTTTAGTCCTTAAATGAAATATTAATGATACATATTACCCCTGAATAGCCCCTTAAATACAAGTCATATGTTGAAATGATTAAATGTTATGGACTAGAATATTCTTGATGGAGAACTCGCTATGATAACAATTATTGACAGAAGGTCCATTTTTCTTTTCCACAGCCAAGCAAAGCTGTGGGGTTCAGGTTTGCTGGCAATCTGTGCTCCCTGCACAAAACAAACATTCTTAATAAACTGTCTTAAGCAGCAGTAGCCTATATGGGAGAAGGGAGGAAAAATAAAATTCCTGGATTTTATCTCCTTTACAGGAAAAACACAATTTCCAAAATGTCAGTATTTTGTTCAGACTGGCTGAGTTGTCTGAATTTTTGGAAACTGATCCCATAGCACCTTTACATAATACGCATTTCTTGGGATTAAGTAATACATTTTGCAAAGACATTCCCTTATAACAGGCGAAAATGCAAGTAACTTCACAGCTGCAAACTTTTTCAGTGGATCGAGGACAGCCTTAGGATCAGAGTGTGAAGGGGGACTGTTCTCATTGCTGGGAATGGTTGCAGACCTGGAGCCTGGAGCAGGAAAAGCATTTCAAAAGGGAACAATCTAACTGCTTCAGCAAACCTGCCAGATCAATGACTTTCTCTCCAGGTGATACTGGAATCAAGTATCCAAAACAGAGAAGGTAAGTTTTGTATTCTGCTGCCCTTTTACTTATTTTTGCAAATATCCTCCATAAAGAAAATTATATCAGTGAAGCCATAACATCACATGCCAACATTTTCCAGCTGCTGAATTTTATTATGGACAAATAAGTGTAAATGAATTATTTCACTGTATTTAAAAGCTGGCATGTGGCAGCTAAACATTTTATGCTATTAAGTGAATTTTCCTGACTTCAAAATATATTAAATCATCACTAAGTAGCCCAAAAATATAATCTCTATAAAATTTTTGTTGAGGATCAGAATCACACTAATTTCTAATTCTTAAATCATTAGTATTTGAGATACCAAAAGGAAAGGTATAAGACAGTGAAAGTGTGATCACTACACAATGGGCTTAAATACAACACATAAAATTTAAAGCAATATGCAACATGCGGTGGGAAATATTGCTACCAAGTGAATTAAAGTAGACTAAGATTCTCACAATAAAGCAGCAGAAAACAAATAAAATTAGTAGATATTTGTTAAGCAACTGGTTATAATGCATGACCTACTTTAACACTAAAGGAGTTTTGCATATTCATGCTGTACAAAATGACCACCTCTAGAAATTATGAAAACAAGAGAAATTAGGTCAATAGGAGGATGATTTACAGTACCACCATTTCTGCAGGCTTTCATTTTAAAATGCATAAAATGTCTTATTACAGAAAATAAAAAATGATGTTCCTGTCTTTAACATGAGGGAAAATAATTACTAGTTACTCAGGCAAAATGTGTTTTTCCAAAAGGTATCATCAGATGTGTGTCAGATGATGCTGATAGCCAGCGGGCCCCCACACTTCCTCATTTAGAAATCTGTCCATATTTACTTGCAACTCACGGATGATCAGTGTTAATAGTTCTTGCCAGGTAGAACATTCATGTTCCCTGTGAACACCCTTCTGTTTACAGTCATCCGATGGTAATGCAGTGAAGAGAACTTGAACACTGCTTTGAAAGCATTTACTTTTCGTCCTGTGAGCACACAGGATTTCTTCATTTGCTTTTCATTTAGATAAAGAGCCTAAACTCAGTGTGTTCCAAATGTGCGTGTCAGGATCAGACAGCGTGGTGCAAGCAGTTTAATATGGCAGGTTTTTTTCTTTTTTGCATTTTACCTACTCATTGGTAAAAGCAAAGTATTCATTAACTGTTCATACCAAAATGACTAAAGACACCTATGGTAAAAACAGAACATATAATCAGTACCTCAGACAATAAAAAAGAGCGCTATTAATAACTGTGCCCACTATGGATTTGTGCGTTATATTCACCTTATCCAATCTTCGTTCCTTAAAGTGTGCACAATGCTGTTTTCTATTTGATGGGCATATTAAATGGCTCATTCATTACAAATTCTTGCATTAAAATGCAGTGGTAAAGATAAAAATACCCCCACAGACTAGAATTAATTTGGCCCCGTGTTTTTAATATTAAATATGCAAAACTCTTTTTGTGCGATTCACTATTTCTGTAAATTAGCAGCTATTCTCTTAAAAAACGTTAAACCTTCACCAAATCACAAACCATAAACATTGTTCCATTTTCTCTTTTACACTGAGTCTCCTACTGAATCCATATCATCCGAAGAGAGTGGGCGATACAGGTCCTGTAAGATGAAGCGCAGTATAGATTTGTTTATTGTGTTTGATTTGTTGCACTGCAACCGTCTTATATTCTTTTTGTTATTGTGGACCAGATGATATTGTTTAACATAAAATACATGTATTTTACATACTCAGATTTTTGGCTTAATGTCACATAATTTTTTTTAATAAAAAAAAATAGATGGTTAGTAAATAAAGCTGGAGTTTCAATGTACAACATATTCTAAGAGGCAAATTTTATTTTTCTTTGATTCTTTCCTCTTAACCATTATTCAAACAGTATTTGTCTGTTCTGGAGAGTCTCCTAATTGTTTGGAAACTTGACAATACGAATTTAATCTTAATGAGATTATACTTCCCTTTTTGTCATCTCTCAAACAGCAGCACGAAAGTAATTGCTTACCTTATCTAAGGTAATCAAAACTTGCCACCCACTGGTGATAAAGCATGGAACCAGTAACATTGGAGCCCCAGAATCTGACACTGAATATTGTATATCATACTGACAACGGTATCTCTTCCCCCCGCCCCAGTTTCAGTCCATCCGTGTGTATGTGTAAAAAGGCAGCATGTAAAACTCTCCCTCCGTCACCGGCTCTTTCTGATGGTAGCCAAGCAACCAGCTCATGACAGCAGAGGGAGACTGAGTGAACAGATCCACTTCGTTTTTCCAACACCCACTCCGAGCATCCTCTGACGGATCCCATAATCCTCAAATGCCAGAGGTCTTAGGGGATGATACATTGCCCTACCCAAGCTCCACGGCACAACAATCCTCGCCAAGACACACGGGGGTGACAGAGAAAGCTCAGCAAAGAGAAGCAGCAGAGGACAGAGAGCCTTCTTTTTAAGGTGAATTAAGCAGAAGTGATGGTTTAGGGGGCACCGAGTCAGCAGGTGCCCCGCACACCTCATAGCCAAGCTCTAATCCCTTTTAAAGTGTTTTGGGAGATCTTTAAGTAGAAAAACATATTTACAAAATACAGCAAAACAACTACAAGACAAAAGACAAAAGCACATGAGACCAGAGAGAGGCTGATGGAGTCAGCTTCAGAGGTGACCTTGATTTGGGGGAAGATAACCAAGACAAAAAACCAAAAAAATCTAAAAGCTATACTTTAAAATAAGGACTACCTAAAATGTACGCTCCAGAAATTTCAAATTTACAAGGATCTCAATAATCTATGCAGGTTCATTTTACTTGCAGGCATGATATAAAGGGGATTTAAGTCCCTTAAAGGGTTTTTTCATGCCCTAGAATGCTTACCCTGCATCTCTTCTGCCAATGGGCATGTGTACAAACAGAAACAGGCATGTTAGACCGGTAGAGTGCAAAACAGATCTTAAATGCATTTCTATTTTGTTGTGAACAATCTAGAAAAAAGAATAATTTTAAACAGACTAGACCATCTCATTCTGCATACTAACTAGTTAGTTAATTATTAAAATTTCTTTTGAACATATACAGTTCAGGAATTTCTAATATGAAGTACAGAAAAATAAATATTTTGATTTGCTAGGGAGGGTAACACCCCAAACTTTTGAATAGTATGTTTTAGGTGACTGCTCACTCCTCTGAACATACAAAATATGCATTCAGAATTTACAAACAAGATACTTGTGAGAACTGATTTTAAATATTCAGAGAATATTTTTTGTGTTTATTTTAGTAACTATTTAAGGAAAATTATGCACAAGATTTCAGGATCACCTTCTCTGCTTTTTCATATACTTTTAAGTACTTGAAATTTTAAAAAAGTTTTCCTTTCTGCAAGAAATTTTCCTCAATTATAGCTAGCCAGATAGCTGTATTTCTGAAAATTAGGAGAATCTATTTATTATTTTGCATAGATTAATAAAATCACCAGAACTGTTGAATGAATAAGACCTCTTGGCGACACACAAGTCCAAAAATCCTTATATACTAAGAATTCAACTTCTTTGTCTGATTAGTCAAGAGTTACTTTAAATCTAATTTTTCATTATTCTATAAGTTATAGTCTCCAGGAAAGCAGAAACAAAAACATTTAAAATAATGGCAAGCAACAGAAAATCAGGTATATAGAATGTGTCCACCTTAACTGATTACAAGACGCTGGGAAAATAAACTCATAGACTATTATAAAGGCTTGTTAAATAAAATTCAGGGCTTGCTATTACTTGTATTTATTGTTCTGATTGACATGTCAGCTTTTCTGAGTCTGTGTCATTAACTGTATTCTGCTGCAGTAGAAACTATATTCATGTACAACACAATAACTTTCTACTTCAACTGCTACAAACCTGAATTGCAGATGTTTCAATCCTCTGTGGAAATGCACAGTTAAGTACATAACAATTTAAAACCAGGAATCTTAAGTTTCCTATGTAAGAATAAATATAAGGAATTAAACTACAAGATACAACATTACACAGCCTGCAAGCTAAAATACTCAGAAGCCGATAACTGGTTGTTAGTTAGCTCAGATAGCTGACAAACAGTTCTAGTTCACTTTCATGTCCTTGTATTACACCCATGAAATTAACTTTCAAATCTTATTTTCCTCAAATACAGATTGAATTTCACCCAAGATTATAAAAATACAGCTTCCACTGATTTCTGAATTTCTGGAAACAGCTCAGCCACATACATATGCAAGTGAGAAAGGATAAAACTTTATCTTTTTAAGTTCTGGCTTTTGAGGGTACAGACTCTTATCCATAGGGTTATAAGAGTACTGCTTTCATGAGTACCACACCAGGGTTTTTGACTTTATTTACACCAATGGAGTGCCGTCCACCAAAGGCCAGAATTTATTTTTTTAAAAAGGTGAGTGACGAAATGTCAGTAAGATGATCGATCACTACTTTAAGTTTCTTAGTGAACTTCATAATTAGAAGAAATATTTTCTTTGGAAAATTCTACCATCTCTACTATTTTTACAAGTCATTCACAGGTAGAAATCCCTTAGTTTGTGGAAGTGTCGCAGCCTGCCCGGACCCCTCAGAATTTTGACGTACCAAACCTACAACTCCCTCATAGCACTTGGATGGGGATGGTGAAGAGATGATTTATTAGATACAGCAAGGGAATCAGGCTGTGCTAGGGTCCATGCTCCCTCTTGCCTTTCAGACCCGGTATGTACCACTGGCATCCCACGTACCTGACAGCATGAGAGAAACTTTAATCACACAGAGAGAGGGGCAGAGAAAAAAAAGAATTACACAGCTGAGCTGGCATTCCCAGGAGCCAGCATTTTAGTCTAGCTCTAAAGCAGCAGCTCCCTCAAACTCCATGTGAAGAGAAAAACCCAGATGAGCCAGAAACCCAGCCATCACCTGCAACCTCAGACTGTGGTTCTAGTAGCCAACACTCTTCTTTTGGGGTGGGAATACCTCACCTCTCAACACTGGGGACAAGATAGGCACTGCAATCGGTCTCCTCCTCTCTCTTGTCTAGCACATGATACCAACCCTTCAACAATCTCCTAGGGAATAAACTTTCTCCTGCAGCTGACTTGTCAGCCCTGCAGCTGAAGCCTCTGAAGACAAAGCAAAATGCTTTGGGTTCAAATTTGGTTTATGACAATATGGTACATAGAACAGCCTGTCCTCTAGATAAAATTTAAATGGCAGCATACAAAAGATGGTACTAAACCAAACCAGAAAATATTTGTACTGATAACAAGAAAATTAAGATTAGTAAGAACAGTTTAATGGCTGTTGATGGAATTAATTTAGTCATTGGAATACACATTATGACGTTTAACAAAACAACCATGTGTTTTTACAATGAACTTTTAGCTCATTCACTTCACGAGTTAAACATGAAAGGAGCTGAAATAAATTCTCAGAGCAAGAATAGTTTCCATCTCTGAATTTCTGAGCTGTTGATTTTGTAACCTAAATAATATTATTGCAATGCATTTTTACATAACTGCAATCTATCTTTACATGAATGTATTCTGTATTTCATCACGTAAAAAAAGATCTGTATAAAACATTTTAGACAAACATGAAGGGTTCCCTACTGAAAGAACTCAACTCTTTGATGATGTCTTATCTCTCCTTGTAGTTTACTTGAATATTTATTTTCTATACAGTTACCAATGTGATTATGTTACCACTACATTAGCCCTTTGCATCCATTACACCATCACTCTGTTGCACTTCCACACAGGGAACCCGGCTAAGAAGAAGCCCATCTGCTCTCCTCCTCACATTTGAAAGTCAGAAACTCTGTGGCCAAAACACACTTGTGTCTAATGGTGCTGACCACATGGTTCCCACTCACTCATCCAAAAATGGTAACAGAAAAACATTTCTTCACTGTGGGGGAAAGAAGCACCAATGGTGGGGAAGGACATTTAGGAAAGTTACCAATGCAAAGAGACAGCCTCAAAGCATAAGAAAATCCCCTGTATAGCGATATCATCCATCTAAACAGACACTCTTACATCGCTAATCTATAATTCATTTGGAAGACTCTTTGTTCCCTCTTCAGTGACTTATTACTGATTCATTAACAAGCTGTGAGAGTAAGAACAAACAAGAGCAGAAGACATTGCATTTCGGTACCAGCCTACCCAACTGAAACTTGCATCTTTACTCTCTGTGTACCAGATGACGAAAACCATGATACTACCCTGAGGCTTTAAGCTGTTGCTCACTGGCCATCTCGGCACTGCAAGATCACAGTTGTCTTCCAAATCTATAAACATGCCACTGCAGAAACTCATGGCTGTACCTCAGCCTGAGGTAAGACTAGGGCATGCAAAATTCCTCAGGTTCCCGGTATCCACCGGACATGAGGGAGAGTACGAAGGCTGGAAGGGAGTCGTGCCATGCTACAGCTATTCCTGATCCGGATATCTGGGGAATCAAGACTGCACTTAGCCCCTAAAGTCAAGCATTGCCAACTCTGTACATAATCCCCTTACTTTGAGAGACACAAATTACGTCTTTATTTAAAAACTGAAAAGACAGAAAAAGCATGCGTTCAAACTGTGTTTAAAAACAAGCCTGAGATACAGAGTACTGCCTTAGGGAAGCTTTCATTGAGAACTGATCACAGTTTAGAAAACAGCAGAATATACAGACATCTGTCCCACTGCTTTTGAACAGATAAAATTAATTAAATCAGCATGTGGAGCCTTTTAGGTTGAACAAGTAATATTTTGTCAGAGGTTTACAGCAGTGACACAGGTACCACCTTAATTCTGGACGCTAAGGTAGATTGTAGATTCCACTATATATGATAACTAGGGGGAACCTACAGCTACTAACAACTTCGGTCCACTAAAGCGACTGACAAGTCTTGTGCTGCCTTGGTACTAATAGTATATTCACTGCACAAGGCCACAATATCTCAGCTCATCCACAGCTAAATTCCACAGTGCATTCTTTCACCTTGCTTCAAAACCAAAATTGCTTGTAGGTTTTGCAAATGACACAATGCCCACAGCAATTTAAGAACAAATGTCTCTGACAATGTGAACGTTTCCTTCCAGTTGTGAAAGACTTGGAAAAAGAAAATAAAACAAACAAACAAAGTTTTGTAAAAAAGGAGGATACCTCTGTTTCTCCCCTTCAAGGATAAACCAATTCCCAGCATACTCAGCATTTTGACAGACACAGAACAGTTGTATTCCACTTCAGAGTGTTGTACAAACACAACAAGGACTGTAGCCAGGCTCTTCCACCCTATGACTCCACGCACAAGGAACCAGTGGGGAGAAGGCTGTCGGAAACCGGCTATGCCAGATTCTCTCCAGCCATGCTCAGAAATCAGTTTCCTTATTTCCTTACCCTCTGTTTCCGTAGGCTTCCTGGGCTGGTGGGAGATGGGCTTGGAGACTTCCCAGAGCGGGGAGTAGAAAGCTGGCTGCCAGGGGTTCCATTCACTAAAAAGACAATAAAATGAAAAAATAAATACAAGGCATTATTAGAAGCAAAGGAATAGTTAAATCAACATGCTTCTTTTCATTTTTTGTTCAACAGATTGATTTGCTTTTGCTTAACGTTTTCAATATTAAATAAGGAAATTCACAAAAGAACTGTTTCCTCAGAGTTTAGGCTCATGAAGCCAATTTTTACACAGAGTGCGAACAATTAATCAGCAAACCTGAAAAGACTTTCTAGTCCATGGCAGAGTAGAGGATCACATTTTCTTAAACTGTATTGTTCCTGTGCTTGAAAGTGATGGTGAGCAAGGTGCTTTGTTAACCTTAACAGACACTTGCTGTATGTGAACCTTTTCATTTCATTTAGTTACAGCTTGGAAGTGTTACCCACCAAAACCAAAAATCAGCACTGCTTGCAAGAACAAATCAGCTGCTAGCTGTCCCTCACTCATTCATTTGAAGAGATTTCTTCAATACTACCTGACCCAAACATCACCTCGGACTTAACCCAGAAGGGCTTTCCTACAGGCAAATAAATAAGACATAGCACCTCAAGTCTGACTTAAAGCAAAACTCACCACTTTCTCAAATAAGTAAGTTCCTTCATATGTCAGTGCTTATCATTCTTATGATTTTAGAAGCATCTTTTACATGCATGTGACATTATCCATTAAATCAACAAAACAATACCAGCAGAGGACAGAATTCTACTACAAAGTAATCACGAGAGGCTATCAATAACGTTCACACTGAAGCACTGATAGAAACACTACAAACTGTGTACTATATATATATAAATACTCTTAAACAAGCATCTGTTATATCACAGTCCACATTTGACAGCACCAGGGGAAAAAAAACAACAAAAAACAATCGACAGTCAGATGCCCAGATTCTGGGCATTCATAAGAGAATATTTACATACTAGGATATCAACACGGCATTTGACTTACCTTCTATGAGTTCTAACATGGACAAAATCTTACTGTTTAACCTGATAATAGCAAGCTGCAAAATTCCTGCTCTGTACTAAGCCAAGCTGTAGCCAAACTGAGAAGCAATGGGATTAGTTAGGGATAGCTGGGGCTGCTCACAGAGTGAGCTGAATGCGATGCAGGATTCATAAGCAGAAGCCTTTTCTGCGTAAGGCTGACGTCTTCAGAGCAGCAGTGGGAGGTGCAGGTGCTGTCTTAGGGCTACATCAAAGGTGTCAATTAAGCATAATGCTGCTGCTTCACAACGCTGAGCCACCGCAACCCCCACTCGCTTTCCATGGAGCCCCGAAAGCCCAAGGAATTCGATATGCTGTGCACTGAATCATAATGAGGTGCCTTTGGGGGCAATATACCAAATGACTCATCCGAAAATCAAAATGACAATAAGTCTTGTAAAACCTTGGCTGACTGGCAATCTAACAAATGCTAATTCCTTTGGATAAGACAGTAGGCATTTTTAACAGATTTTTCTTACTTTTTACATAATACATTGTTCTCACTGGCTAATAATGGGCCCGCACATTATAAGTAAGAAACATGTATGTCCACCACAACACACGTATCAACAAAACACATTATACTGTATGATAAATAATGATCACTTAATAGTGCTTAGGTGTTATGAGTGATCAAATCTCAACATCACTTTGTGCAAGGCATTGTCTAAGGTAAAGGTGCAATAGATTTGTATAACCACAGGAACAACAAGATACACTAACTGGATTTAAATAGGCTGCTTCTCTAGAAAACTATTTCACATATAGACTTCAAAGTCTCTTTGTACAGAGGATGGTGGTTTGCACATAGAATCATAGAATCATAGAATGTTCAGGGTTGGAAGGGACCTCGAAAGATCTAGTCCAACCCCCCTGCCAGAGCAGGATCCCTAGGGCAGCCACACAGGAACGCATCCAGATGGGTTTTGAAAGTCTCCAGAGAAGGAGAGACTTTCAAAACCGTATCAGCACTGATTCAAATGTGTGGGGGAAAGGACATGCATGTGGACACATCCACTGAAATTCACACAGTACTCAGCCAAACAACCCACAGGACTGGCCAATAATGTCTAAAATAAAATTTATTATCAATACTTCTGAAATAATTCAGGAAAATGGAAAGATGAGGACATTAACAATGAGCTTTTTGGAATCCTAAACTTCTAAAGTTTTAACAGGCTTCTTAGAAAGAGCTATGGTATTACTTAGAATCTAATACCAAACTATTATTCACATGGAGCTAGTCCTCAAGACTGCTGAGTAACAAGACTAGTGCTCTGCCTTCTCTTTAAATCAAGCAGATATTCTTAGGTCTTATTATTATAAGAAAATCTAAGATAACAGATATACTCTAATAAACCTTGTAGCACTAAGCACTGGTTCCTGCTCCTTATAAATCGCCTCCTTCCCCACAACTTTCAACAATAGTTTTTCTCAGAATTGCTTTTGGAATTATCCTCTCTTGAAGACAAAGACTTGAGGCTACCAAGTGGAATCAGACAAATAGATCTAATGGTGTATATGACTCTTGATGTATCCCCCACGTGTGTCATGCTGATGAGTATCTACTTGACATGAAAGAATAAAACCTTATAAACTATTTAAAATAGACACTTGCCACCACCAGAGTGGCTCTTCCCAACAGAACTTTTAAAACAAAGAAAAAAGGAAAGCAGTTGTGTTGGCCATTTGTAATACGGGAAATCAAGATCCCAATTAATGGACTGAGGCCCACAGGAGATCTAAGTGGAGTTTGTCCACCTCCTTACACATACCAAAAATACAAAGCTGCTAAGTACCTAAAATAAATACCAGGATTTTTGTGAGCATATAAGGACTGTCTATGGAGAGCTGTTTAGGAAACTCTAAAGATGACAATTAGCACTCAGGACTAGATTTCTTTTACCAATCTTTAGGAATCTATTGTACTGACTTCTACATCTGAAATAGTTTTCGAGACCTTATTTTAACCAAGTTGCTGTCGTAGCATGAATTGTATCATCTCCAAGCAACCATCTAAAACAGACTTCATGAACAATGTATTAGGAGCATCCGCTGCAGTGTAGACTTCTAAAGCTAGGCAAGATGAATCCAAACCCACGCACCTAGAGGTTTAGTATATGCTGGAGATAAAGCAAAATCATCAAAATTCTCCCCACCTACCAATTTTGGTGTATTTTATTACAACCACAGAATTCTGTTAAATAAATTCTAATGACTGAATGCCAAACAGATTTTACATTAGAGTCAACCCGAACAGGAACCTGCATGATGTGGGTTTTATTCCCAGCTCTCTGTATACGCTTGCACAAGATCGGAGAAGTCATGTCATATCTACCACTTGTCAACTTAAGCTTTAAATTCTGGCAGAATGAACTCTCCCTGCTCATCATGTTGTCTGTCTTCTGGATGCTCTGCATACCTGGAGATATACATGACTATTACTGCTGATATTGCTAATGTAATGCTTAAGATAGACATCATAACAGGGGAGAAAAGGTAATTCCTAATAACTCCCCAGTCCACTCTAGAGGGTCTCCTTTTTTATCTTCTTGTTTATGGCCTCCAACTCCAGTCCCTTGTTACACTGAATTTGTAAATATAGTTGATATTAGGTGCTGTATAGAAGGAAAAAAGACACAACTGCTTCTGGCCCCCTTCTTGAACTCCATTTACAAGCACAACACCATTCTTGCATATGCCACTCATGACCAGGTAACAGGGCAAATATGTGAACAAAACCTACATTACTTAATAATAATGCACTCATGGCAAGTGCAGGAATATAGTCTAAACTGCCTTAAAATCCATTTCTAAGTGGAATGCATTCTGCTTGGAAACTGCATTCCTATCCAGTATCTGTACTGCATTTCTTACTGACTGACACAGCACATGTTTCTACACGGAACCTTGATGTAGATAAAGACATAGGAAACTGGTAAATCACTGTTGTGATTAATCATGTTATTGAGTGAGGCAAGAGGTTTCTTGTCACTTTTTATTCATAAAATTGCAGGGGTCAGAGACTTCAGCTTAATGCACAGCACCTTCCCATCGTCTCATGAAAAAGATTTATCCATTCAAAATTTCACAGGTGAAATATGTATTAAAAAGCTAAGACAATAACAAATTTATTGTGGCTGTTCTGAGCAGATGTATGCAACTGCTTAGCAGTGAACTTCCTTACTGTCCTCTCTTACCCAGGATGCGTAACACAGCAAGAACCTGTCTTTGTATTTGTTTCTCCAGCACCTGGCACACATATGAAGGTAGAAATCCTCACAAAATATAACATTAAAGCCAGCTATCATCATCTAGCGAGATAAATGCAAAATAGAGTTTCATACGATAATGTTTATAAACTAGTAAAAATGTAGTAATTAAAATTACTTTGGTGGCATTCCAATAAACAAAATTTGCTAGGGCATCTTTTTATTAAGTAATAAAAAAAAATAAGAAAAATTGAATTAAAGGATCAAGTGTCGGTCTGAGAAGCTGCCAATGCCACTGCACTGTATTAAAATCACACATTACTATAAAACTGCCTGTTGAAGTGTTAGCATCTTGTACCCTATAAAACATGTAGATATGACTCTGCGGTTTTCAAAAGCGGTTTGCCAACCACAAGAGTGTGTGTGAAGAGCGAAGAGGAAGGGAAAGGAATGGTTCAGGCTTTTTGCAGTCACAACTTACTCATGACTAGGACAGGCTGATTTACAGGAGTCATAACCACATGTGTAGGTCATACTCAGCAACGTTAGCTAGAAATTGGTGATACAAGAACACTACTCGACCTTGTCTCAATTATTCCTGTAGTTTGTCACTGTCATTTCCAAACAACGTGTCTCAATAAGACTACGTAGTTACAAAGTAGTTAGGGAACAAATCATACCTTGCCTTTTCATCTCTTCTGCATTTGTATCCTACTCGTATACATCTCATAATTTTTGTCTTCGTTCCCGAATACAAAGTTTGTTGGAGCACCACATTAAGCAAGTGCCCTCCTTATCATCCCCTAGTAAAGACAAGGCTTTGTAGGTTTTACCTTAGAACGCAAGAGGTTGAGAAAAATCTCAAATAACCAGTACCAGCATTTGTTTTAAATGGTGCTAAACTGTCCCTTTTACATTCAGTCTTTTCTAGAGTTTAGGTCATGAAATTATGCAGAGACAAGACAAACTCTCTGCCACTGAAGACAAGGGTTGAAAGACCCATACGGAGCTTTCACGTCATCAACAGATTAGAAATATCAGTAGAAGGGATCACCTTCAGGTCAGGTTTATAGTCCCATCAGCCACCAATGCCTCAGTCCCCATAAGCCACTGGTACCTGTCGTAGCCACACAACATAACCCAAGCAGTGCAGAGCTCAGTAGGGACTCTCGGCCCTCCCCACATTCAGCCCATGCTGATCTCCATGGAGTGGCCACTAAGACAGCACTTCCACCTCAACCTGAAGTCAGCTGTGTCCACTCCACCAAGCAGAGGAGCGCTGCAGACACACAGACTTTGCAGAAATCTCAGAATCTGACTCAGTTGAAAATACAATTGCCTGGAATCCACAAGTATATTTTTTTTAGCCTCTGAGGATGGGTAAGTGTCTCTTTTTTTCTCTGCACTTCATCAGAGCACAGTGGATACCTAATCGAGAGAGCATCTATGTGTACATAAGAGTTAATGAAAATCTCTTTTTTAAACTCTTTTGCCTAATTAGAAATAATAAGATTCTTAGATCAGTCTGTGTGAATGGAGTACTGACTCTGAGAATGTTTCTTCATGCGGCGTTTAAGTTTTTAATCCTTTAAGAGGGTTAAACTATTCCATCTAACCAAATCTATTTCTCTTACAAACTCTACATTTTTGTTGCAGGCTATAAAATGATAAAACTCAATTTTTTAATGATTAGTATAAAATACAAATGCTATAAATGAAAAATTAAAAGGAAGCCAGGATCAAAGTAAAAATCATTTGGAAATCCCTCTGTCTGTAGGATGACTCCACCACTCCCATGGGTTCATACTCTTGGCTTCAGGAAAGTTTCACTTCAGCATATTTATTACAA
Source organism: Apaloderma vittatum (assembly GCF_000703405.1). NCBI lineage: Eukaryota > Metazoa > Chordata > Aves > Trogoniformes > Trogonidae > Apaloderma > Apaloderma vittatum. Next base: position 64,683 of record NW_009733714.1, read on the forward strand.
AATCTGTCAGCTGAGTACCTATATTACTGTGAATAGAAACATGTGACCTTGCCAAAGACAATACGATGCGTCATGTTCCTTCCTCTGGGATCCAAAAGACCTTCTTGAGTCAGGTGGCTGAAGAAGCATTTACTTCTGGATAACGGCCTAGGGATGAACTATCCAACTAAGTGAAAACATATCTTCTTGTGGAGGAACATGTCTCTCTTTTCTAACTAGCTGAGAAAAGCACAAGCATCTGCTCTAAAGAAGCTTTCAGTAAGATCCAATTTCCATATCCTGAACTACTTTTTTTCTTTAGGGAACATCTACAGTTTTGATCAGGCAGTAGTTTTACCTGCAGATTCATAATTCCTTTGCCCAGGTGCAATTATTTTTTTAAAAAAAGCACAGCCTTTGGTAACACGACCTACTCTATCCCTTTTTCACATAGGTGCCCTTTGTCATTCGGAACAGGTATGTATCTTGAAATAGACACTTGTTCCATCAAATAAACGAAACTCCTAAATCACTCTTCTTAAGGTCAAACTGCTGCTTAATACTAAATTGCTGTTGCAAGCATCCAAAATATTTTGAGTGATAATTTGAGGGGAATAGGAGATAGTTCAGAGGGGAGGAGAAGCGAGAAAGAAAGAATTTTGAAGGAGGTGCTCAAACTAAAAAGAAAATAATTCCTTCTGTTGTGAGCAAGTTATGAAAATTACAGCTTGGATTTCAGAAGCTAAAAGAGAGTTCACCCAAATGCAGTATCTCTCCTTAATTTAATGGATGAATAGTACAATAATTCCAGCCGTCTCATGCTGTTCTTGATTCGATTAGAAATAATGATCATGAAGAAGCAAGAGCTGCTTTCTTCAAATCTGTTACCTCTTTACCTGCACGGAGGTTGCCAACAACAGTGCTAATTGGTAGTTGGACAGGAGCTGACAGCTACTAAATAGCCACCAGACATTCATTATTTTCAGTCACCATTAATGGGCTCATACCTGGACTCACTGAAATTCAACATCTCTTTTATGGTGTCCTTTCCCAAATAATATTTGATGACAAGAAAAAAAACCATCAAAGTGTTTTACTGGCTTTAAGAATACACCAGGAAAATTAAATAGAGGTAGGATTATCTACTGCACTTGGAACCAGACGTCAGCCTTCTGCCTGCCTGCGAGGTCACGCTACCTTTCTCTGCTTCTCTTTTTTTGCCTTGTTCCCTGCTTCTCTTCTCTATTTGGACTGAAAGCATTTTGAAGCAGACAATACCTCAAATGCATTTGTGAAAAAACAGAAAGCAATCCTCCTGCAGAGAGATTTCTGTCTCGTGGTATTGTTTTGAAACACTGTCAGATGCAAATAAAAAACTGAAAAACCCATATAATAAAGAAGTCAGCTCTTACCACAGATCTTTCTTGTTTACATGTACTCTTTTAAGAAAAAAGTATTATGTGCTTTTATATAAAAATAGGATGCATCTGCTCTCAGAAGCCAGGAAAATACAAACACATTAAGCATATGCACTGTTACGAGAAAAAAAAGGAAAAAGCAAGGACAGAAGAAAGGTGAACACCAACTATGGAAAGTCATCCTTTTCTCTCAAATGCATCAAGAAATGGTGTAAAAGTAGATGTAGCTTTTTTTTTTTCCCCTTCTCACTATAAATTTTATAGCTCAAGAAAGGGTGCGGAGTTGCGTCTCCCATTCCCTTACAGACTGACACATACTTCCTTGCCCTCAGTTAATGAGAGCACAGATTTGAACTTGCGTGGTACCTGAGCACGAGTTTAGCCTCTGGTATCACTAAGGGTCTTTTTCTGCAACCCTCCAGCTCTGGGACACACTGTCTACTCTCCATTTGCAACTCTACCCTTGCCCCCATGCTGCTGTGGCAGTGTGTCCCACAGCCTGCACGACAGTATTTTTTATCCTGTTGTTCCCAAGCTGTTAGTCCCACGGCCACAGACTTGCAAAGCCCAAATGTTGTTACGGCAGGCCCTGTATGGGGCTTCCAGGCTCACTGAAGATGCTGCCTTTACAGGCAGTGGTGGGAGAAAGGCACTTCTGAAGGGTGAAAGTTATCTGAGAACTTTGGGAATCACAGAAACATCCAGGTTGGAAAAGACCCTTGGGATCATCAAGTCCAACCTATAACCCTACTCTACAGTCCACATCTAAACCATATTCCCCAACACCACATCTAAACGACCTTTAAACACCTCCAGGGAAGGTGACTCAACCACCTCCCTGGGCAGCCTCTTCCAATGTCTGACCGCTCTTTCTGTGAAAATTTTTCCTAACATCCAGCCTAAATCTACCCTGTTGCAGCTTGTGGCCATTCCCTTTAGTTCTACTATCAATTATCTGTGAGAAGAGACCAGCACCAACCTCTCTACAATGTCCTTTCAGAGAGTGTCCTTGCAGAGAGTGATGAGGTCTCCCCTCAGCCTCCTCTTCTTCAAACTAAACAGCCCCAGCTCCTTCAATCGCTCTTTATAAGATTTATTCTCCAGGCCCTTCACCAGCTTTGTTGCCCTCCTCTGTACTTGCTCCAGCACCTCAACATCCCTCTTGTATCGAGGCACCCAAAACTGGACACGGAACTCAAGGTGAGGCCTCACCAGTGCTGAGTACAGAGGGACAATCACCTCCATACTCCTGCTGGTCACACTAAGAACCCTGGACTGGAGTTAGGGTAACTGAAGGATATCCTTTCATTTCAGGATTTTATCAGTCTTAATATACAACTTGGAGATTTTCACCTTTTTTTTAACACAGACTTTGTCTCCACTACTTCTCTTTTTTTGGCCCATGTAGCTATCCACACGCATTATCTCGATATGGGCATGAACTGATGGCCATAGCAGGCATCTGATCTTTTTGCATAGCAAGAAGGCGTGCGCTTTTCAAAATGTAGCAAGAATCAAACAAGAGGAATCAAACAAGAGGAATCAGCTTCTTTCAATTAGCAGCACACTCTTCTCCACACAACTCACTTAGCTTTTTCTCAAGGATACACTAACAACAATGGTTTCCGCCCGCCCTTTATCTCAACTTTTCTCAACTTTCTCTCATTATATAACTCCTTAAAATGTACACATCTTTTCATTCTTCTTACTGTGGCTGTATTGCCTTTGATCTGAGCAAAGAATCTACTGTTTTTCTTGAGTATTTGTTACATCTATCACTAATGAAAGAAAAATCCCTAACAGTAGTTTAAAGATTAAAGCAGTTTTAAGTGTAGAATAAAAAAAACCCAAACAAACAATATGCTTAGCAGTAACAACATCACAAGAGTATGACTTCTAGTTATGCACTAGTTATTTAGGAGACTAATACTGAGATGTTTAATGTAAAATTATCTGTTCATATGTGCACTAGATAGCAATTTCTCCATTCTGCAACTGTCCTGGGTATGTAATTTCAATAAATAGGCAGTAATTTTAGGCTTCCTGGATGGCACAACAGTGAAATCTGTACATATTAGCTACATTTCATTGGAGAACTTTGTTTTTTTAGTCTAGCAAACATGTAAGTGTTAGTGTTTCTTCTTCCTTCTATTGTTGTTTTTTTAATGCAATATCTAATATCACATTCCATATTTTTAAAATCTATTCATTGATTGTTTTTATTTTTATGTGACAAAAAATGCCAATTCTTGAGGGCAAGTGCCCACTTAGTACAACACTGCTGCCTTTTATGACTAACATCGATGCAAATACTCATATATGTAAAGCTAGAAATAGGCTTCTGGTGACATTCTCACAATTTCACTTCACTATTTGCAAACACAAGAGGTACAGACAGCCAAATTATATCCCTTATTTCCACTAAAATGAACTCCTATAGAAACATCTTTAATTGTTTATGGTTTTTTATGCTGTAGCAAGTCATGAATAGGATAGAATAGAATAGAATAGAATAGAATAGAATAGAATAGAATAGAATAGAATAGAATAGAATAGAATAGAATAGAATAGAATAGAATAGAATAGACTATTCAGTTGGAAGGGACATACAATGTTCATCTAGTCCAACTGCCTGACCACTTCATGGCTGACCAAAAGTTAAAGCATGCTATTAAGTCCAAATGCATCTTAAACACTGACAGGCTTGAGGCATCGACCACCTCTCTAGAAGTCTGTTCCAGTGTGTACTGGGTTTCTGTGGCAAGGTTTTGGTAGCTCGGGACCTACCGGGGTCATTTCTGTGAAAAGCTTCTAAAAGCTTCCCCATGCCTGACAGAGCCAATGCCAGCCAGCTCCACGATGGACTGGCTGAATCCTTCAGTGATGGTGGCAGCACCTCTCTCATAACATATTTAAGAAGGGGAAAAATAAACTGTGGAAGAACAACATTGGAGAGAGGAGCAACAATATGTGAAACAACTCTGCAGACACCAAGGTCAGTGAAGAAGGAGGGGGAGGAGATGCTCCAGGCACCAGAGCAGAGAGTCCCCATCAGGCTGTCTCTGTCTCCCTGAAGCCCACGGAGGTCCACAAGGGAGCAGATGTCCACCTGCAGCCCATGGAGGACCCCATGGTAGAGTAGGCGAATGCTGAAAAGAGGCTGCGATCCCTTGGGAAGCTCATACTGGAGCAGGCTCCTGGCAGGACCTGTGAACCCATGGAGAGAAGAGCCCACGCTGAAGGAGGTTTGCTGGCAGGACTTTTGACTCCACAGCGGACCGATGCTGGAGCAGTTTGTGAAAAACTGCAGCCTGTGAGAAGGACTTGCATTGGAGAAGTTCATGGAGAACTGCAGCCTGTGGGAGGTACCCCATGCTGGAACAGGGGAAGACTGTGAGGAATTCTCCCCCTGAGTAGGAAGGAGCAGAAGAGACAATGTGCGATGAACTGACCATAACCCCCATTTCCCATCTCTCTGCGCCGCCATGGAGGGAGAAAATAGAGAAAATCGCGAGTGGAGTTGAGCCCGGGCCAAAAAGAGGGATGGAGGAAGATGTTTTAAGACTTGGGTTTATTTTTCTCATTACCCTACTCTGATTTGATAATAAAATGAAATATTACAATAACAAAATATTAAAATTTAAAATAGTAAATATTAAAATATTAAAAATAAA
>NW_009733715.1:0-1560 GCF_000703405.1 Apaloderma vittatum
GGCACATGGCCAACACTCACCTCGTAGTCGATCCCAACGCGGTTCAGAGCGATGTTGATGGTAAAGGTGGAGGCATCGTGGTGGGGCATGAGCGAGGGCTGCTCGTCGGGTTTGTAGCGCACGACGAAGGCCAGCTCAAATGCAGGAGAGAGGAAGAGTGAGCGTCCGAGGAGGTGCCGAGCCGCGCCGAGGCTGGACGCCGAGCCCTGCACACCTTGGTGTAGTAGCCCGGGTACAGCTTCTCCGTGATGGGCGCGATGTAGTCCAGCAGGAACTTGTACCACTCCCTCTCAAAGCCGATCTGGTTCATGTGGATGTCGATGGTGGGGACGTTCTCATACCCTCCCTGTATTCTGCTGTCCTGGAACGGAACCACCAGAACACCCGTGAGGGCGGGAACCTCGGGCTGCAGGGAGGAGAAGCCCTCACTGCTGGGAGCTACAAAGAAAAATCGTGTTGCTTTATCAGGATTTCCGAGATGGAAAACTCAAACAGTAATGGAAACCCGCGGTGAACACCACCACTGTCAGAAGGGCTGAGCTCTGCAGCTCCAGAGGACACTAGAGAGGGCTCAGAAAAATAATTCGCATTCAAGAAGAGGGACAAAACCAGAGCCTGTCAGGAACAGAACGAGAGCGTGGCTTCCCCGGTCTGACCGTGGGATCTGATGCTTCCCTGCCGGAGGCACGGCTGAGTAATGGAAACCCGCGGTGAACACCACCACTGTCAGAAGGGCTGAGCTCTGCAGCTCCAGAGGACACTAGAGAGGGCTCAGAAAAATAATTCGCATTCAAGAAGAGGGACAAAACCAGAGCCTGTCAGGAACAGAACGAGAGCGTGGCTTCCCCGGTCTGACCGTGGGATCTGATGCTTCCCTGCCGGAGGCACGGCTGCCACCCGACACGTGCGAGCCACCGTGGACCACTGGCCGTAATGCTCCATTTCCTCCACCAGCTCGTCACAGGCGGTGTCGGTGAAAATGGGGAACCAGTAAACGTCCGGGCAGGGCTGCACAAAGGAGAGGGTGAGAGCAGTGAGAAGAGGCGCTCGCGGCAAAAGGGTCCAAGTGGCTGCAGCCGGAGCCGGGTCAGGGGAAAGGACCGAAAATACTGAGGTTGGAAACTTGTCTTGTGATCTGTGCCCTGCTTAAGTGAGCTGGAGGCGTGTTTTTAGAAGAGTGACTTGGCTCTAAAAACACTCCCAAGGTCACGTTGCCTCCAGATTTGAAAGACGCCGAGGTCGTGCTGAGCTGCTCGTTCCCGAGTGACAACAGCGGTGACACACGGCCCGTCCTGCTGCTGCCCTCCCGTTCAGGCGGGCAGGAGCGACCGTTTCTTACCATTTCCACCAGCTTCCCTTTCAGAGCGGCCGTGTAGTTCTCGTGGATGTACTTCTCCCTCCAGTCCTGCAGTTCAAAGATCAGAAACCTGTCACTGCTGCGGGACCGGTGATGGAGGCAGCGACTGCCCTGGCGTCGGGGATCCACATGTTACGGATCCCATCAACACATTCTCTTTAGATTCTGTGCCCACCCTCCTCACCCCACCCGAGAGACGCTGT
>NW_009733715.1:1770-4647 GCF_000703405.1 Apaloderma vittatum
ATGAAGCGTGGTTTCCAGGCCTCCCGCTCCTGTCAGCCCCGAGGAAATAGAGGCACGGAGCAGCTCCCAGCACTGGTGGCCGTGCCTGAGCTGCTCCTCTGCTCCCTCTCTTCTCCTGTGGGCCTCCTGTTTCATTTCTGCCCTGGCTGTGAGGAACTTGGGCAGCTTAGAGCCAGAGCCGGTAGTTCTGTGCCTCTTGTCAGCAGAGCCCAGCAGCTGCTTGGAGATCGGGTTCCTCCTTCTTACCCCATCAACCCCGCGGAGAACAGCCCCGAGTAGTTCCAAGCCCCAAAACGTCACCCGTCCCACTTACTGGTCCCTGGCTCGGTGCGGCTGCACAGCAAGACAGAAATCCCGCCCCGTGCCAACCCGCCCGGTGCTGGGTGACGCCAGCCCGTCCCGTCCCGTCCTGTTCCTCACTGCGGCACAGCCAAATGCCTCAGAACTGCTTCACCCTGTCACTCCCACCGGCACGCCGCCCTCCCTGCCAGCCGCTCTCTGCCACCAACCCGGCTGCGGACGTTGTGGCAGAAAGCCATGTCGGCGTCCAGCCGGCCGCTGCGGAAGAGATCCTCCTGGTCCAGCTGGGAGCGCAGAGCCTTGCCCTTCACCAGGTAAGCGCTGCTGATGTAGGGCACGTTCCAGAGCCCGCTGAAACACACACAGAGGGGAGCAGGACTTGAAACAGCACCAAGAGAGAAAGGGCTGGGCGGACCGGGTGGCAGCAGCACCACGGGGTCGGGCCAGGCTGGCTCAAGCCCATCAGGAGAGCGGGGAGACCCCGCACCAGGAGGGACGGTCACTCCAGGAAAAAATCACTGCTACTCTGTGGTTTTGTCAGGGACGTAATTAATGGCCTGAATTTCTTCCCAGAGAGATCAACATGGGGGGGGTTTTCAGTGATTTAAAAAAATCTGAAGTAGCCCAAAGTGCTAAAGCTGCTTCCCAGCATTTCTCACCACACCTATAACTGCCTAAACAAAAGACAAAAAGAGCCCCTCACGAATATGAAGGAACCTGCAATGATATTTTGTGACTTCTCCACTCAGGGACCACCTGGTGTTTTAAGAAAACTACCCAGTGAAGATGAAACAGCACTTTGTGGGATTTTAAGGATCACATGAGCCCACAGGAGGGAAGACACGACCTGAGGAAGGTGAAGGGGTTCCAGCAGGGTCAGGACTCTCAAACCTTCCCCGCTAAGAGAATCTGCCCCAAGCACATTCTCATCCCTGCTCGGGGGAGAACCCGGGGCAGCTGCCAAGCGGGACCCCAGGGCTCCTCTGCTGTAGGCAGGGCCAGGGGGTCTCCGGCTCTGTGATGAGCTCGTTGCCGATACCGCGCTGCAGCCAGCAGCGATGCTGTCAGTAAGGAGCTTCCCCTGCGTACTCACACTCTGCGCCGCTGAACGACGTCCACGTAATCCTCGGAGCGGGCGTAGTACCCATCGGGGCTCAGCGCTCCCCAGAAGTTGGACCAGAGCTTCTCATGGCGGCTCACCAGGGGGGCGATCACCAGCCTGCCGGCGGGAGAGGGACAGCAATGGCAGCCCAGGGCGGCACCGTGGGCAGGAAAGGGAAAGATTAGCTGTGAGAGTTAGATTCTTCCTCACAGGGTCGCTGCGTCTGTGACCTCTGTTGGAACAAAACTGCACACGAGTGAGGGCAAACACGGTGCCGCTCACAGCTAAGGGCACCCTGCAGCACGTTCCTTAGGATTCAAGTCATGCCAGTGACTGGATAAAGACAGAACTAGGGATGATTTACATCCACTCCTAAAATCCAGGGATTAAAACTACAGTAGAAATAAGAAGAAATAAGAGGCGTGTGTCCAACATTCCCTCTCTAACAGGGTTCTAGTTCCTCGGTGGGGACCGAGCTCGCAGTGCTCCTCATGGCAAAGGTGCCCAGGAAGGGTTCTGGGACCAAAGGACTCACTTGTTCTGTTCGATCAGGATCCGCAGAGTCTCCGTGTTCTTCAGCACAATCTCAGCATCCAGGCTGAAGTAGTAGTCGCAGTCAGGATCCTTCCTGCACAGATCCCTGCAGTCAGAGAACAGGACAGGTCATAGTGAAATCCTCCAAAAACCGAGCGACACCGGGACAGGGCACCACAAACTCCTCCACCTCGTGCTCTAAAGCTCATCTGCTGGGTGCTCCGAAAAAATCCCTTTAATGGTGACAACCCAGAGAGCCAGCTGGGTACCAGCACGGCAGAGTCAGGATCCTACAGCAGAGACACAGCCGGAGTCACACTTGGCAAACTCTTTGCTCGGCGGGAACTGAGGAGGTTCCCATTGATGCTTGGCCCAAAGCCAGATCTGCGCTCGCTCGCCTCCCGAGTACAGGCAGGAGGATCGGCCCCAGCCCGTGGTTTTACGGCAGCACCCCTCCTCAAAAACAGGGGAGCATGTTCTGTGTGACCTGGGGGCTGCTTGGCCATGGAATCATGGAACCATGGAATGTCTCAGGTTGGAAGGGACCTCGGAGATCATCTCATCCAACCTCCTGCCATGGGCAGGGACGCCCTTAACCAGCCCAGGTTGCTAACGGCCTCATCCGACCTGGCCTTGAACATCTCCAGGGAGGGGGCAGCCACAACATCTCTGGGCAATTTATTCCAAAGTCTTGCTGCCCTTGTACTGAAGAATTTCTTCCTAAGGTCCAATCTAAATCTGTTGTCCTTCAACTTAAACCCATTTCCCCTTGTCCGGTCGCTGGACACTCTTGTAAAAAGTCCCTCCCCAGCCTTCCTGTCGGTTCCCTTCAGGTATTGGAAGGCAGCTCTTAGGTCCCCTCAGAGTCTTCTCTTTTCCAGACTGAACAATCCCAGCTCCCGCAGCCTGTCCTCATAGCAGAGCTCCTCCAGCCCCTGGAT
>NW_009733715.1:4710-5597 GCF_000703405.1 Apaloderma vittatum
ACCAGAACTGGACGCAGGATTCGAGGTGGGGTCTCACAAGAGCAGAGTAAAGGGGGGATCCACTCTCTGATGCTGAGGGAGGGGGCACAGGGCCACCCTTGCACCAGAGCAAAGGGCTGGCGAGAACTCTGTCTGTGAAACTGGAGAAAAGCAGCTGCTATGGAAGGATGTGTGTTTGGTACGTGTTGGTTGCACAGTGACCTGTGAGGCTGATTTTTGTCCAATATATTACAGGCTTGGGGAGTTAATGTCAGGAAAATGGAAAGCAAAGCAAAGAGTGACCGAGGGAAGAGAAGCTCCACTCAACAGTGAGGATCAGCAGCAGAAAGGGGCTGCCCTAGTGCGGGCACAGCCCGGCTCTGCCATCGAAAAAAAGCCCCCCCCGCTCTCCGCCGCGCCCCCGCCCGCCCCCGCCACTCACATGCCCAAGTTCCGTGCCTCCGCGTTCTCCACCTCATCGTCTGGTCCAACCACCTTGACGGCGAGATACTCCCTGCCGTGCTCCTTCACGAAAGAGTCCACCTGCATCAGGTGATGTTCCTCCTGTGCCAGAGGGGAAAACCAGGAAAACCAGACGAGTCAGGCTCATTCCTGTCTCCTCAGGCTCCTGCTCCTGAAAATGCCAAAGACGAGCGACAGCGCCAGACAGAGCCTTTGCCAGTGGGCACTAGGATCACAGAGCCGGCAGGTCCAAGATCACCGAGATGCAGGAGGAGGTGACACTTCCCTGGGTTTGCCGGCACCCCAGAGAGCGGCTGGACTCACGTGGTTGTGAATGAAGAGCTGGATCCGCTGCTTCGGGTAATGGAGGCTACGGAGCCGCCGGAAAAACTGGGAGAGGAAGGGGGTGGGCTGCTCGATGAAAACGCCGATCAGAACCATTGGCA
>NW_009733715.1:5679-7586 GCF_000703405.1 Apaloderma vittatum
CCTCCCCTTGAGGCCGTTGAGGCGGCGCAGGCCCTCGTCGCACACCGTGCAGCCGGTCTCAAAGGTCCAGACCTGAGGGATGTAGTTTCCCAGGTAGTTCAGCTGCAGCTGCAAAAGGCAACGGGCTGTCACACATCACAGGCAGAGGAGCTCCTTCACACCCACCCCTGCCTGAGCCCACGCTCCAGCAGAACCTCCTCTGCCAGTCCTCCGCCTGGACTAAAGACCCTGGAAAGCGCCACAGCCTGCAACGACGCACCCAGCTCTGAGCCAGACCCTTCCCACTGCTCTGGATCTGCCCCACCTGCTGCTTCTCCAGGCATCAACGCGCACGGGGAGCAGCGTTGTGCGGGAAGACGTGACCCTGACGTTAACCTGACGCACTCGAGCCTCACGGGTCACTGTGCAACCAACACGTACCAAACACACACCAACACACACCCCGACATGTACCAAACACACACCAAACACACACCGACACGTACCCAAGCTCTCTCCCCGCGGGTGCCCGCTCACCTTGGTGGGGCCGTTGCCGTGAATCACCACGGGCAGCGTGTCGTACAGCAAGTTTCTTGCTCTCACTCGCGCGTTTTCGAACTTCAGAACCACCTCATCTGGAAAGGAGACGGCCAGCAGGTCAGCAGGGGAAGGCTCTTATGGATAATGGCAACACAGCACCTCGCTTCTCCCGACCAGTCGCTGAGAGATGAAAGCATGGGCAGGGATAACCAGGCACCAGTGGTTTGACCACATCTGGACAGGAGGGGAGGCGTTCAGAGTGATGCTGAGTTACCAGGAGGGCAGCTGGGCAGAGAATGTGCCTGCTGGGCTCACAAACACGCCGTCTGCTGGGAACGGGCAGAAACCACCCTGAGACGTCTCTCAGAGCCGGCCGTGCCAGCCTGCGCAGCGAGGGACGCTGCTGACACCGGGCAGGACTCGGGCTCTTCTTCAGAGAGCAGGCAGGGACAGACCCAGGCTCCGCTCTGGCACTGGAGCCAAGAGACCCGCAACCCACCCTGTCAACACCGCGTTTCACCTGCCTGAGCACACGACTGCTCACGGCTGCTTGCTGGCAGCACCAGGCAGCGGTGCCAGGAGAGAAAGGAAACTCTGGCCAGGGCCAGCAGAGTCAACAAATCTGCCGTCAGGTCAGGAGCCGGGTGGACCCAGGCAGTCGGGCGGCCCCAGCACTCCAGAGAAGAGCTCCCAAGCGGAAAAGTCGGGGAGCCTGAGGCTGGTTGGGCGTTGTTACCGCATTGAGAGTCCCTCCCAGCCTCAACCCATGAGGCCAACCCATCCGACATCCTGGAGATCAAAGTGGCAGGGAGGGGTAAGACATGACCTGGCTCCCCCAAGTGACGAGGGGACTGCAGGGAGAGCCCAGTTGGTCACAGCAGAATTGTAAATGTGTCCCAGAATTCTGGCAGAGGCCCTTTGCTGAGGCACATTCTGCAAGAAGTTCCGAAATTTAACCCCCTCAGCCCTGGCTGGATTTCTAGTGTCACAGGCAGCTGCATTCTGAGGAGAAACGAGCTTCCTTCCTGCATCTCACCTAACGCTCCGTTCAGGTTTTGGAAGATCCGGCTTCTTTGGTCTAGGCTGATGTTGATACTTTCCTTTAAAAGAATGAGATAAATGCTCTTCATTAGAACTCAAGCGGGCACCCACCCTGCAGTGAGAGCTCCTGCGCCGAGCGAGGATGCTCCACAGCCCCATGAGCATTCCCACAGCCCACACCTCAACACGCCCGGCTCACCCTCGTTTCTGCTTGACAATTCACCACTTTCTAAAACAATTTAAACCTATTGGGTAAACCCACGTGAATAAACACTTTAAAGCTCCTGTGAGTGCACCGGTAACAAGATGCTGCAGGTTCATTAAGGGCTTGCAGCAGTTGTGTAAAG
>NW_009733715.1:7601-8016 GCF_000703405.1 Apaloderma vittatum
GAACTCAAAGGGATCTCATGTTTCTTGTCAGGTGCCCACAGGGCAGGCGCTGCCCCAGCGCCAGTGCCAGACCAGAGCACGGGGGAGCCCAGCAGCTCCTGCAAACTTGGCTTCTATCCCCCAGCGCAAGTCCCACTCTGACGGGATTTCTGTCGGACCAAACCCCAGCTCTGACCCAACAGAGTTCGGTGTCCCTCCAGGCACCACTGCAGATGGATTCCTGGAGGGCCAGCGGGGAGCTGACGCAGCGGGGAGCTGACACCCACGCTCTGAGCGCCAGGTCAGTGGAAGTGCTCAGCCGTGCTGTGGCTCGGGGCCAGAGCTGCAGCTGAGAACGTTAAAGGAACCGTTCAGGGTAAAACACCCCAGGGCATCATCAGATTTGAGAAGTATAAAAGTGCAGCTGTTCCCCATT
>NW_009733716.1:0-475 GCF_000703405.1 Apaloderma vittatum
GAGGGCTCCAGAGCCGGACACAGTACTCCAGATCGGGTCTCATCAGAGCAGAGTAGGGGGCAGGATCACCTCTCTCGATCTGTTGGCCACGCTTCTCCCGATGCCGCCAAGGATGCGATTGGCCTTCTGGGCTGCAAGTGCATGTTGTTGGCTCATGTCCAGCTTTTTGTCCACCAATACCCCCAAGTCCTCTTCTGCAGGGCTGCTTTCTAGCACATCATCTCTCTGCCTGTGTTGATAATGAGGATTCCCTCAGCACAGGTGCAGGACCTTGCTCCTGGCCTTGTTGAACCTCATGAGGTTCATATGGGGCCACCTCACCAGCTTGTCCAGGTCCCTCTGTCCTTCTGGCATATCGACTGCACCACTAAGCTTGGTGCATCTGCAAACTTGCTGAGGGTGAACTCAATCCCAGTATGTCATTGATGAAGATAGTAAACAGCACTGGTCCCAGTACAGACTCCCAAGAGGAACC
>NW_009733716.1:594-17563 GCF_000703405.1 Apaloderma vittatum
GGGGACTGTGTCAAAGGCCTTGCAGAATACAAACAGTCAGATAGTCAAAGACAAAGCAGAACAGCTGCAAACGATACTAGAATCATAGAATTATTCAGGTTGGAAAAAACCCCTGATATCATTGAGTCCAACTACTAATCCTGTTCTATAAAGCTCACCCCTAAACCATAACCCCCAACACCACATCTAAAAGACCTTCAAACACATCCAGGGATGGTGACTCAGCCACCTTCCTGGGCAGCCCATTCCAATGTCTGACTACTCTTCTGTGAAAATTTTTTTCCTATAAACCTACCCTGTTGCAGTTTGAAGCCATTCCCTCTTGTTCTGTCCTTAATTACCTGTGAGAAGAGACCAGCACCAGCCTCTCTACAATGTCCTTTCAGGTAGTTGTGATGAGGTATCCCCTTGGCCTCCTCTTCTTCAAACTAAACAGCCCCAGCTCCTTCAACCATTCTCCATAAGATTTATTCTCCAGGCCCTTCACCAGCTTTGCTGCACTGCTCTGGACTCGCTCCAGCACCTCAACATCCCTCTTGTATTGAGGTGCCCAAAACTGGACACAATACTCAAGGTGAGGCCTCACTAGTGCTGAGTACAGGAGGACTCCTGCTGGTCACACTGTTTCTAATACAAGCCAGGATACCATCGGCCTTCTTGGCCACCTGGGCACACTGCTGGCTCATATTCAGATGTTTGTCTATTAGAATCCCCAGGTCCCTTTCTCCCAGGCAGCTTTCCAGCCCCAAAAAAGTTGCATGGGGTTGTTGGGGCTCAAGTGCAAGACGTGGCACTTAGCCTTGTTGAAGCGCATACCAGTAACGTTGGTTGATTGACCCAATCTACCCAAGACTCTCAGTAGGGCCTCCCTATCCTCGTGCAGATCAACAATCCCGCCTAACTTGGTGTCATCTACAAACTAACTGATGACACACTCTATGTCCTTATCAATAAAGATGTTAAAAAGAAGTGGTCCCAACACTAAGCCCTGAGGAACACCACTTGTGACCAGCTGCCAGCTGAATTTAACTCCATGTTCTAGTAAGCATAATCAAGTCGCATGTGGAAAGATACCTTTCATAAACACTAACCTTAAAACAATGAGAAGATACATATATTTCTGAGAGTTGATTACAGTGATCAGCTAATTTACCAGTATTTAAGAAAAAGGTGCAGAATATGATCATACACAGAGGCTGTGATTTTACAATTGTATTCTGCCAACATTTTGGATCAAATAGTTTGGAACTACTTTTCAAATACATAATTTGTTCTCTGTCATTTAGAGCCAAGGAGAAAAATCACCTAGTCCCCTATCAAACTCTCCACATCTTATAAAAAGAAAAATGTTAGGCTTCCTCTTCAACAACAACAAAATTCCTGTCAAGTTTTCTGACAAAGTTAATAAGTTTTGCTCCGTTGCTCAAGCACAATCCAGCTTAATCCAATATTTGCATTAGATCAGGACTATCTCCCTGAACCTGTAACAACACAGTTGTGCAAAACCTGAAACAGGTCAACTATGATTGCTAAAAAATGAAGAACGAACAAAAAATTGTCCCTAAGCTTTCTACTACACCTTGCAGATCTTCAGTAGCGACCTTCTCAAGTAACTGATTTGAAACTGCATCTAGAGGCCTATCAATGAAATTATTTATTAAAGAAAAAGAAAAAAACAACCCCAAACCCTAAGAGATGACTCTTAGTACTCAAAGAATCACTTTGCATCTTTAAAGCATTATGGTGGTAATTTTGGAAAGAACAACTACAAATACTCAACCTAAAGACAGCATTTCAGAGGCAAAACTATTTGCTCCCTTCTACCTGTCCTTACACAGTTAAGTTTTATCACTCTAATTCAGAGCTCAGTTCTGAACATACAAAATGAAAACTGAAATCTCAAAAAGAGCTGTCTAGAATTATTACTGGAGAGTTCCCAAATGCTGTATTAATGGATCAGTGAAGAGACAAAGAAGAAAAGATTGCCTTCACACAGCAGATTTAGCAAGGGTTCATAAAACCTCATTCACAGATTAAAAAGATTTCTGGCTCACTCCTCACTGAAAGCCTACAGAAGAAAACAAAAATTTTGCCCATCAGCAAGGAGTACAACTAATCCACTAAAATGCAAGCTGGAGTCACTGGGAATAAACTAAACTTTCCTAAATGAAATAGTTGTTCATCATCAACAATAGGTAAATAATGGGAATTAGAAGAGTCTTCTCTCTTTTAAGACATTTTTGGTTTAGTTCCAGAAAATCCTCAAGTTCAAACAAACACCACAAGCAGAGTAGCCACAAATATTGTTTGAAGTCTTCTCAGAGGTAGTAAGAAAAAAAGCTTGGAAGCCCCAATGACAGAAGCATAACATATATTTGTAACACATCCAGCATATCACAACATCATTAATAGTGAAATAAAGACCAAATGTTTTAAAAGACATCAATCTAAAAACTGAGTTTCCTTCATAAAAGGGAATTATTCTTAATCTTGCTTGATACTTTCTGTCTTGCTAGCTGTAAACTTAGGAAATCTGGGCACCGACTGAGCTGACATGCGCTGGATTACATGACACAGCTTTGTGTCTAAAGAAAACTTCCTGTGACTAAAATAAAATCAAAGTAGGCAGTAGATAGGGAAATATTAGATTATCAAGCATGCTTTTCTTTTAAAAAACCAACTTCTTTACTGTGAGTATCCACTACATTACTAGTGTATCTGGTTTATCTGTTGATCTTATTTTCTGTGATGAGTTCTCACTATTTGCAACTATTCATTAAACTCTCTCTTTTTTCTTTTTTTTTTTATTTGAGAACAGTGTTATCACAGTTAGATAGAGAGAGAGGTACTGCACTGTTAAGAAGATTGTCAATTTACAAATTAAAGTCACCATAACATTAGTGAGAAGGAAACAAAAAATAGCATGAGGGTTACGTAAGAAAAACTAACAAAAAAAATCAAGAGGAAGTAAAAATCAGCGAATCGTTACGGCTGGAAGGGACCTCATATCCATAGGCTCAGCTATAGATTCATTTCCTTTTCCACTGCCGATCTGACCATATCTGATAGTGCTTTTGTTGAAACTATATGTGTTCCTGCAACCAAAGGTCTAATTGCCTGAAGGGGAAATACTTCAGCCATTATAAAATATCTTAAGCCAGAATTTAAAAGCACCAAACCAGGAAAACAGATCAGGATCCCATTACTTCACAATCAAACCCATGATACTCATCTTCAATCCAGAACATATCCCCTTTCTCCTGCAGACCATCTATTTGCTTGTTAGTCTAGTGCTTAAGGTCAACACAATGTCTCTACTTCTCAACATAAAACAGACCTGTGCATTTCACCCAAGTATAACATGGCCCCAACTGACAATACATTTTTCCTACTTCTGGGCCAGCCATATGGCACAACCATGTTCATCTAAGGTAAGTGCTGAATTACTGTTCCCCTTATTTTTTCTCTATGTCTGCAATGGTGTAGAGCAGTGAGTCATTTTATTGCCTCACTGATACTGATCACTAATATTAATATATTTCTTCCTTCCAAACTCATGTGAATATTGTAAAGAAAATATACAAGTAAAAATATTTAGATTATTCCATTTGAAATTGCAATTAAGTTACTGATGTATTACAAGAAGATCAACAACAAGGTGTACTCTATGATTGTGTGATTTTCCATTCCCTTGATACAGCCAGCATACAACACAATCTGATAATACCTGTATTAGAGGGCTTTTCAGTGTCATAGTAAAGTATCATAGCAACAGCAAAGGTGAAAGTTAAAGTGGCCTTGTGCCAGACAAACTGCTCCCTCCGGTCACACTTTCTGGATCACCTGGTCTGTAAGTACCTTTTAATATAAGTTAAAGCACCTAAATAACTTCAGTTTACTCCCCAGTGTGAAAATACTAATAAATCTCTGTCATAAAACGTATCAGAAGTACAGTGAACACACAAACCTCAGTCATTGAGACATTCTCAAGAAATACCAGGTTCAGCAAAAATGCAGCTAAATGCAAGTATGAATGCAAAATGTATACACCACAGAAAGCTTGCTTGACTATATTGGAAATCAAACGTGGTTAGTAGATCTGTGTTTGCTGTAGGCGCCCATTCACACCCCAGAGAAATTATTCTTTTCCCCTTCCCCACTGAAAAGACCACTGTCTTCCTTTGGGCACAAACCTGCTCTTGACCTATGAATTACCCAGTGCTTAGCAATAGTAGGTGCCCTGCAAAAAGATAAACAAGGACTTCAAAGTATCACTTCAAGGGGGAAATTTCCCCACATAATCATTCTACATGAAACATCTAGGAGAAAAGTGCAATCCACTGCTGGTATCCAGAAGAATGATATACTGGCAGCAATCTCTAACCTGGAGTTGAGTTTACTACTTGCTTATTTCAAAAAGTAAAACTCCACTTTAAATCAATGGGCATAGAAAGGATAGGAGGTACCTCACGGAGCACAGAGAAGAGAGGTATTGTGATAGAGGAAGGCTTTGAGTTCCTTTTGACAGAGGCATTTGGGCAGTATAAATCTTCCCTGGCTGCCTAGGATGCACTCCCGCACAGTCCTCAGCCCTGGCCCTTGAGTCTGAACACTATCAGCATGCTGGTTTTGTGATCCTGCAATCTAGGAATCTGTAGAGCATGCCACGACATTCACCCTTAAACACAAGAAGGATTTGGTGCCTAGACATAGATTAGTGAGTGCTGTTTCACTTTTACAATGGTGGCCCTAACTGCTCATTTTTTACAGTGCCAGAAGAGGTCCAGCTAGCACTCCTCTCCATTTGTTTACAGCAACCATTACAGTCACTCTATTCCACTCCTCTCTAACGCCACCCCCTTTACAATATCTGACAGGTTCCAAAAGTATATCAAGCAAGGCAACTTACTGCACTTATGCCCCTCTCCTGTGCTCTTCCTTTCACTGCCAATTCCAGCCTGTAGTCAACTCAATGTAAAAAGCTTTACAGAATGCTCCCCTCAGCTAATCAAATCCCTTCACACATGCATCAGCAATATAGGTGGATTACAAGTCACTTAAATATTTGGATAATATGTGAAGAGTGAATTTCTGGTGTATACTTATCAGGAATAATAAGAGATATTTTGGATAGGACTTTAAAAAAAAAGCAAGCCACATTTAAGTGATTTAGGAGCTTACAGGCCAGCAACTTACAGTAAAATCTGTACTCCTGCACCTCTATTTGTTCACATCCATTTGGCATGAATAAATGCTTTCGTGTAATCTTTGATGGCACAACTGTGCGGCAAGTCACAAAGAACCAGGCCAGTATCACTCTTGTTCCCACGTAAACCTCCTCACGCTCAGGAGCGTCTCATATCTGCACTGGATAAAGATATATTTATTCTCCTCTAGATGGAATAACACCATCTAATGTACAATCACATGCTGCCCTGAGGACACATTTTAGCAGATCCAAAGATATAAATGCATCGCTGAGACCAGCTGCTTGAAAAACCCCCAGAGGCTTTAGTCATTCCGTCAGGCCTGGGTTAGCTACAACATCTTCAAGTGTTGCAATGGCATCTGTAACCTGAAGGTTACAATGTAAAAAGATCTCTGCTTGATTTGACTTTTAGGCAAAGCACAGATTTAATGCCTCTGAGTTTAACTGGCCTGACTACAATATGCTTTGGCCCTCTGGTCTCTTGAAATACTGAAATCCAAACAGAAGTTTTGTTTTGTTCTCAAGACATAAAAATGTAGCTTGCTTTTTACCATACACCGTATTTCACTGTGCTTTTAGCCAGAAAAGGATTAGTAAATCAAAATTTGACTCAGTGGAATGAAGGTGATGTTCACCTTTCTCTTTTGCGCTTAAACTGGAACTGAACATGTTTCTCTTTGGGGAAAAAAAAAAACAAACCAAACATACATAAGTAAAATCTTAGGGTTTGGCTTGAGTTTTATGTGGTTTGGTGTCTTGGGGTTGTTTTTTTTTTTTTGCTTTTCACGTATCGACGCAACTGTAGAAAATTTTCACTCCTATCTGCAGTAAAACAAAGTGCTCATATTCTTCCCAGCGTGAGAGCTGCACGTCATGACCTTCAAAGAAACAGTGTGCACAGAAATTCTGAATCTGCAACCCTCAAGGGGGTAAAAAAGTGAGTAGTAAAAAATTACTGCATACCAAGAGATCCGCTGTTCCAGTAGTACTACTTCTTAAATCTTCCCCTTTCCCACTTTAAGACAAAAGAGGCAGGAACGAGGCACACTGGGTTAGGAATGCAGATCTGGGTGTCATCAGCTAAGCCTCTATGTGGGCAGAAGCCTGCTCTCATAAAACAGCTAACAGTCCACACAAATACTCCTCCCTTTGTTCTGCTGCTAGGCTCACCCTTCCGCATGTTCTGACACTCAGTGCCTATTGCAGCCAGGTAGTCGCCTTCAAAGAGTACAGCAAAGAGTATGGCTAGCAGTGCAGAGCAGTTTCAGAGTGGATAATACATAGTCATTAGAAAAACAATGGCACGTGTAAGAAAGAAATAAAATGTTTAACCTAAGCACTTAGAAGTAAAGGACAGTCAAGTAGCAGAACCAAGTGTTCAATTGGTACTGGGTATAGTGAACATGCATAAAAGATCACCAGGTTTGTTCCAAAATGGTTTCAACCAATGATCTGCTACAGTACAACAAACCCTGTAGTACAAAGTTTACAAACAAACATCTGAGAACTAATCACCACTGTATTGCTTCACACAAATAATACAGGTATTGGAAGTGGCTTTTTTATGGCAGTACTGGCAAGTTATACAATCAACCCAATGACAAGTAAATTTGACAGCATCTCCCTCTCAAACAGCACATCCTAACAGCTGAGCTTCCTGATACACATAGGAGAATCATGCTAAAGTATTTCTAGAAATGGAAGTTTTCACTGAGTATACAAAAGAATAATTTCTCTTACGCACTAGTCCCAGTACATTTTGGTGCCTAAACATCACATGTGCCATAATTGGCATTTTACAAAGAGAACACATGACTAACAAACTAGAAAACACCCAGGCACTCACAATTCAAAATCACAAACCTGCACAGCCTACTTTATAAGCACTAAAGCTCAACACCAAAGACAAACTTCCAAATCTGCAAGTCATTTATCTGTGAACCCCCATGGAGAGAACTGATTGTCCTGTTTCAGTTTGCTAAAACTGGGACCACCAATGTGCTGACTCTTAATATAAACTACCTCCTACATAACCCAGGGAGACAGGCACCAAGTAGAAATGAAAACAACTGACATCTGCCAACTGGAAGAAGGGAATCAAATACTGTCCTAAAGTGAAGATTTCCAAGGTAACAGCTAATTTGTTTGCTAACCCCAGCACTCAGTCATGCAGCCTCTGTTGCTAGCACTGACATGTGTGAAATACTAACCTTCATCACTTCAACCTGCAGGTCTTCGTTGAGTGAAGGAGTCACTTTGACAGCATTCAGCATCTGATTAAGCAACTGTTTCTCATCTGAGTCTGTTTCCACGGATACAAACCTCTCATCAGACAGCAGCTTCTGCAAAGAGAAAATGGCAATGTACAGGCTGAGACAAAGGTGCATCTGCCCAATTTTGCTGACACCTACACCTGTTTGTGTTTGGTCCTACATTTGCTAGGTTTTCTATGTGCAAATTTCAAACTGATCCAATAACATAAAATATGAAAGTACAGCAGAACTGCTGCCATTGCAGTATCATCATGCCCCATCCCACTTCTCCAGTGTCCAGAAGAAAGCAAACATCAGTAATTGACCCAGGAGATCATAAACCATTCCAAGTAATGCCCTCAGCAAAACCTCTCAACAATTTATAAGTGGGGAGAGGGTGGAACCCTTGCATCCACCCCAAACCCAAGAAAAACCAACAACATACACCCATACACACCTTCAGGCTAGTATTCCAGCCTCCAATTAGTGCTGTCCTCCTGCTCCCAGCAGGAGGCAGTCAGCTGTCTTCCCACTCCATAGACACAGAGCACAAGCACCTCAAAAGTGGCACATCTCATCACTGACAAGATGTGTTTTGTGTCATTCAGAAGTTGACTAATAACAGATGCAACCAAGTCCTCAGGAGGAGCCGTACTTTTAGCAAGTGACCCGCATAGGGATCACAAACATACATAGAAGTGTGTTCAGTACAGACTGACTGAATTTCAGACTAAATATTTTAGACTGATCAAATTTCTTTTGCCTGGAAAAAGCCAGTATCTGAGCCAGTATCTTCCAACATGGCTAGTGGCACTACAGAGTTCTACTAGAAATGCCTCTTCCATTTAGTCTATAACCACCTTCATGGGTGTCTCTTATCAGTGGCAGGCATCCTGCAACAGGTGTACCCACTCAAGTCTTTTCTCCGCTCCAGTCTTCTTAGAAGCTCCCATGACAGAGAAAAATGACCTTGTCTTAGTTTCCATACACACACTCTTGCTCTCTCCCAGTGCAGAATTCCAGCAGTTCACTTCACCTTGTACATTCTGCACCACTTCCGCACCTATGGACCTCCCCAGCTACAACTCTAGCACATTCATTCCTGTATTGGGTTGGCCTGGCCAGATTTTGGGGGGTTGGGATGGGACTGCAGGGTGGCTTCTGCAAGAAGCTGCTAGAAACTTCCTGAGTTTGACAGAGCCAATGCCAGCCAGCTCCAAAGAGGGACCCGCCCCTGGCCAAGGCTGAGCCTATCAGTAAAGTAATAGGAGAGGAACGTCTCTGTGAAAACATATTTAAGAATTGGGAAAAAGAACTGCGCCACAACAGCTGGCACAGAGAAGGAGGAGTGAGAATACCTGAAGACACCAAGGTCAGTGAAGAAAGAGGGGGGGGGAGGATGAGCTCCAGACACCGGAGCAGAGAGTCCCCTGGGTTGTGGTGCAGACCCTGGTGAAGCGGGTTGTCCCCCTGCAGCTCATGGGCGGGGTGTAGATGTCCACCGTGGGGCAGAGGACTCCACGCCATGTGGGTGGATACCCAAAGGGGGCTGTAGCCCGTGGGAGGCCCTCATCGGAGCAGGTCGCTGCCAGAACCTGTAGCCCGTGGAAGAGTGAATGCCCATGCTGGAGCAGGTTGGCTGGTGGGACTTTTGTGAGGCTGTGGGGGACTCACACCGGAGCAGTTTCCCCTGAAGGACTGCACCTCAGACTCACGAGGGGTGGGTTGCCCTTCATGAGGTGTCTCACGTTGGGCCAGTTTGTGATGAATTGCCCTTCGTGGGATGACTCATACCGGAAAAGAGAGTGTGAAGCTTGTCTGCCATGAGATGGACCCCACAGTGACCCTGGGGAAGAAAGAAGAGTCCTCCTCCAGAGTGAAGAAGCGGTGGAACCAACATCGGATGAACTGACTGTAAACCCCCTTCCCTGTCCCCCTGCGCTGCTCGAGGGGAGGAGGTGGAGAAACCGGGATTGATGTTAAGCCTGGGAAGAAGGGAGGGATGGGGGGAAGGTGTTCTGCTTTTAAGATCTGTTTGCTTTTTCTTATTTCTCACTACTCCTCTCTGATTTGTTCTCTTAATAAATTTCCCCAAAATCGAGTCTGTTTTGCCCGGGACGGTAAATGAAAGTGATCTCCCTGTCCTTGTCTCAAACCTTGAACCCTTTGAAATATTTTCTCCCCTGTCTAGCGGAGAAGGGGGAGTGAGAGAGTGTCTGTGTGGGCACTTGGCTGCCAGCCAGGGTCAAACCACGACAATTCCTATTTCCTGTTTTCTACATTTATATTGGTTTTGGCTGGGATAGAGTTAATTTTCTTCATAGGAATGGATTTGTGAACAAAACAGTGCTGACAACACACCCATACTACATCTGAACAGAGCTTACACAGCATCAAGGCCTTCTGTACACCCCCAGCAGGTAGGCTAGGGGTGCACAAGAGGCTGGGAGGGGGACATAGCTGGGAGAGCTGACCCCAACTGACCAAAGGGATATCCCAGACCATATGACACCATGCTCAGCAACAAAAGCTGGGGAAAGAAGGAGGAAGTGGGGGGACAGGGACATTCAGAGTTAAGGCATTTTTCTTCTGAAGTAATTGTAACGTGATGGAGTCTTGCTGTCCTGGAGATGGCTTAACACCTGCCTGCTCATGACAAGCAGTGAATGAACTCCTTATATTCTTTTGCTTGTGAGCACAGCTTTTCTTTCTCTATTAAACTTTGTCTTAGCCCATGAGTTTTCTCATTTTTTCTCTCACTGAGAGTGAGTGAGTGAGTGGCTGGGTAGGGCTGAACTGCCAACCAGGCTTAACCCCCAACAACATTTTAAAGAATTTCCTTCATAGCAGTATACCAAATGCCTTAGCACTGTACCGCTTGATGAGATTTAATTCAATTTACAAGGATAATAGTATGTTTTTTCTACTAAAAGGAGAATGTTTAGTTTGGTATGAGAGATATAGAGCTACTGGAGAGAGTTCAGGGAAGGGCTGCTAAGATAAAAAAAGGCTGAGAGAGCTGAGACTGCTTATCCTGGAGAAGACTCAGAGGGGATCTCATTAAATACCTGAAGGTACAGTGTAAAGAGAACCAAGCCAGGCTCTTTCCGGTGTTGCCAGTGAGAGGACAAGAAGCAGTGGGCACAAATTGAAACACAGGAGGTTCCCTCTGAACATCAGGAAACATCTTACTATGAAGGTCACCAAGCATCGGCATAGATTACCCAGAGAGGCTGTGGAGTCTCCATTCCTGGAGATCCTCTAAAGCCAGCTGGACATGGTCTTGGGCAACAAGCTCTAGGTGATCCTATTTAAGCAGAGGGGTTGGGCTAGATGACTTCAAGAGGTTCCTGCTCACCTCTACCATCATGTGATCCTGTGACCCACTTGTAGTAAATTCAAGTTGTACTTCATCTCACTTTTGTCCTTTATCCTATTTTTTAACCTATCTCCATTGTATCAGTTGTGTGGTCTGTTCTTCTGACCTTCATAAAACCTCACATATAAACGCAGATGAAGGGCTGTTTTGTTGCCTAGATTATCTTTTTAAGCTTCTGAGAGGAGGTAACACTCTAATTTAATGTACTATGCCACAAATCTGAAACTTTGCAATTCCAATTCTTAGAGAACTCAAGTGCCTCTGCAGCAAGTTAGAAGAGTAAGAAGATGAATTTTATCTTCACTGAGTGTTCCCAAGGAAGTTATATACAGCACACTGTGGGTTATTTATAATTCCTCCCCTATTCTTGGTTGATCATCATTCTACTATGTTCTTCTAACAGGCACACCTGTATCAGTACAAGAGCAGATATATGCTCAAGTCCCACTAGTCTACGGTGGCTTTCACTGATACATACTCATTTGTTCAATTAAAAGAAATGGAAACTGCTTTAATTTTTAGTCTGTCAAACCCAACAGAGTCTTTTTGTTGCTTGTGCTGTACTGCTGTTTTCTTCTCCAATTTCATAAATTTCCAAATCAGATGCTATTCCCACTGTTTTCAGTGTACAAAACCCCTGGAAAATGCCCACACGTAGTTCCCAGATCTGTTATTTATCTCTCCATCTTTCAAGAACTGCAGTCTTCTAATCAAAGAAAACGGCAAGACTTGACTTGGTTTAGTTTCTAAGATGTTTAGCAGTGGCAAGGCTTACTGAGAGTAGCACAGGGTCACACAAGGAAGAGGACATTTCAATGCATTTCAGCCTTGAAAACCACAAGCTCCCACCTATCTGCAGAACACTTTTAGCTTCTCCAGAATCACCAGCCTTTATGTGCATCCTAACTTCTGAACACTGCTAAAGAAACATGAACATTATTGTTAGGTGACCCAAGGAGAGACACTTTTTCTGTAGTATTTTTCAAAACAAAAGCCTCAATTTCCTGGATGCTCACTGCCTACTAACACAACCCCACCCTAAAGCCATACCTGCATCCCTGCTAGAGCCTGTTGAGCCAGTTTCACGCTCTTCGATTCCAAAGCCAGTTGAAGAGGAAGGAGACACTTCTCCCTGAGGAAAAAAAAAAAAGAAAAGAAGTGAGAGGGAACAAGGGAACTAAAACAGGTATTCAAAGGAGTAACATTCCAGAAGGGCTGTATGCACTGCAGTGTAACACTTGTATACAGCAATCAAGAACTTCACAACTCTGTGAAGCCCTTTTACCCTCTACAGAAAGCTGGCACATTTCTTTACATACTGTTAAGAATGGCCTTTCAACTGAAATTTCACAAAATATTTTCCAACTGTTAGCTCTTTGTGTATATGCATAAATGTGCAAAGCATAAAGAAGCGATTCACAGATCACTAGTGGTCCTTAAACTCAGTGTGACAGGCATTACACTTCAGTAACCCTCTGTTTAATATTCAAGTTGCCAGAAAAGTGGTTTCATAATCCATTTTCTATTACTTGAGTTTTGGTCTATGGCCTCTTCTACAGTACGGTGTGCCCTGTCATGTTAGCTCTGCCCAATTATCAATGGTATAGACAAAAGCACATACAGTAAAAAGTTTGGCTTGCACCTGAATTAGCATGTGCTAGATCTATGACTAAGCTGTTCCTTGAATACAGATTAACGCATTATTTTTAATATTAAAATAGACCACTGGTTAGGATAGTATTTTTAACGCTTTTGACTCGGTGCTAAGATACTCACTTTCTTTATGTGGTGACCAAACCAAACAGCGCCTGGAGCTGTGACTTCTCCCTGCGTTCCTTATCAGAGAAGGGCTGCAACATCTGATGAACACCTAGTAACCAGGGATCCTTTAAGCAAATCATGCTAGCTGGCAGGAAACTCATTCCTGATAGAGATGTTCAGCCCATGTCCGACTGCAGGCTCCCTGAAGGTTTGCAACACTTCCTTAGGTCACATATCATGAGACACTTACCTGTACACAGAGAGTCTTTTTGCATTGGGATAGACACACCTGCTTATGGCAAACCATTCCGTGGTTTGCCACCCTAATAGTCTTAGTTCTCCAACTGTCTGCATTGCACCCCAAGGAGCCCTTTCTGTAACAGCATTAATTTCCTCCCCATGGAGACAAATGTGTGCAAAGTAAGAAGGAACAGAAAACAACTAGTTGATTCTATTCTTGCCCAATTCAAAACTAAAAAGCCCTGGCTTGTTCCATTTGGAGTGTTCTTCTTTATCAAGTCCCAATGCATGCAAACCCCGCCAAATCCTCTGTCTTTGACCCTGGTTTGAAAAGAAGACTTTGAATGAAGACTTTTCCCTCTTCTGCTGCCTTTGATCTGAATTCACTTAGTTTCAGCTAACTCGATGATAGTGTATTCACCCAAAGAATATAAAAACCAAAGTACTGACTAACTCTCCTGCAACTCCAGAGGTTCAAGTTCTGACACAAATGGAACACATACACTAGACTAGTGTGCATATTCAGCTCCTCTCACAAATCCTCCCTTCCTAACTAGCTGAGGAGAAACTGCATTAGATCAATAGTGATTACTGGAGTTTCAGACATACTGTCAAAGCTACCTAAAGTCACGCTTCACCTATACCCTACCAACCTCCCTCCAAAATTGGCAGTCTACCACCTGAACTTGCTTTTTAAAAAACTTGGAGACTACTAAACACTGGCCATCTCACCTTTGAGGAAACTAGCTTGTAACTCCTTCAGTGGATCCTGCTTGCAGAGGGGGCTGAATGTCCACTCTGAAAAGTCAACTCTACTTTGTCTGTGTTCAGGTGGTATTCCTTTATCTCCACCTTTCCCCCCCCAAAAAAGTGGAAATCACAAGCTACCCCAAGGGGCACAAATATGCTATTTGCTCTTTGAAATACAACATTTAATGATAAATTAAAGACTAGAGTCACAAGCATAGCTCAGTTAAGCAATCCAGCAAGTTTCTGTGCTTGGCAAAGATCTCTTGAGAATCTGCAGGTCTTTTCATATTTGTACCTTCTTCCCAGGTTATGTGAATTTGCAATAGCCCAACTGGCATAACATCACAAGAAGCTTTTAAAAAGAAACATGAATTATGCAATTTCTAAAGAACTTGAAGCAGACTACATGTGTATCTTAAAATAGGTTTCTAACTAAAAGCTAACCATTGGCTTCATTTAGGATATTCTAAGAAACAGGCAGACACAAAGCCCAATTTTCTCAGAAGCTCCTTTCTTGAATGTTTCTGGAATTAATTTAACTAGAAGGACTCTTAAAACTTGTGAGTTTAGCATCCAAAACAGCTTGAACTGCAGAATATCTAGGAAATATTTCCTCATAGAGTGTCATATCATCCAGATACATAGAAACTGCCGAAATACCTGCTCCAGGGCTCAGACAGTAATCCTCTAGCCAGTACAGAGCTGGCTACCACCTATGTATCTACTGCCAGCTTTGCCCGGACCTCGGAACATATGTAGGACACAGGTAAACTGTGAGGGCTTTCTGCTTCAGAGAGGTGTCACAGCAACACATTTCTAACTCACAAAGCACCTTTAAGTTCTAACTTGTACACTGTGACTTTGATATACTTTCTCTTTTAAAAGAAGTTGTCACTATCACCCTCTGGGGGAGAAGTCATGTTAGAAATTAATAGATCAACAGGTGCCAAAGCAAGGTACCCATGCATTAACTGGTACTCAGTCAGCTAGAGACACAGGAAAAAAAAGAAGGAAAAAAAAAATTAGTCACAATAATGTACAGTACTAACTGCAGGGATGCTAAAACCTGATGATTATTTAGACCTGAACCTCTTCAGGGCAGAACATCACATTTCTTTTAGACTTTTTACAGTTTGCTGCAACAGCATATAAACATTTGGGGCATCATTAACACACAACAAACTTATTGTCACATGCAAGTGGATGGAGACTGGGAGGAAAGGAGAAAGGGAAGACAGTCATAAGTCACTGGAGTGGATCCAGTTTAGTTTCATTATAATGAAGACAGGTGGGAGCTCCTATGGCGTATGTGTAGCTACCCTGCACATCAGCATGTTGCCTCCCATCTGTCATCACATACTGCAACGAGCAGAGAACAAGAATGTTTTTTGAGATATCTCACAAAATGAAGAGAAAAAAAATGACAAACAGGAGGATGGAAATTAGAACAGATTCAATTAGCTGAACTTCCCATCCTTGCTAAAAACATTTAACTGAAAATCTAATTAAGGTTGCTGCAGTCTGAGTTATCACTGTATTCTTGGTGAAAATGAATTGACATTGTGTCATTTTCTGTTCTTGCTACACAGTCAGTCAATTAAATCTTTAGCATTTCTATGCTATAGCTATAAAACACCTGCAGGGATACCTTACGATGTTTGATTAGCTTGAGCACCTTCCACTCTTCAGTTCAACCTGCCATTTAAATGCTTCATTTGCTAGCATGAGAACACAGAAGGACATGATAGATAAACCTCAGGCAGAAGGGGAGATGATGTAAATTAACACAGTTGACCCCTACTAAGGTCTACCACTTGTCAGTTAGGTTCCATAAGGCTGTGCAAGAGATAATGTGGACTAGAATTTGGTCTCAGAGTGCAATGAAGAAAGGGACTGGGGTTTCCTCTTATACCTTAGAGGCTTTTTATAACTCCACCATGTTTTGAGTGGTCCCACACCATGGGATGTCATTGCTTGCTCCACTGTCTGCAGTTTTATACTGCCAAGTGACAGTTCATTCAGGTTTTGTAGTGTTACCTATGCAAGACATCTTGCATAAGTGAAGTTCTTAGATTAAGCTGGTGGAAATCAATATACTTCAAAACATGATTAAGATTGTCTTCCATTGTTACTGCACAGAAACTAGCTTCACATTGGAACACCTAATTTTCCATACTGATGCATGCAGCTGTGCACAGATATACACACATAGTTTTAGGCATAAATAACAACTTAACCCCGAAAGAGACGAGTCAAGGGGACATGAAAGGAAGGGAGCACCTTTGACTCGGAGGAGGAGAAGCTACCAAAATTATCAGGATAAGGTATCTTGGGCATTGACCGATGAAATAAAGCAAAGAAAACAGAAGCTAGAGGAAAGAAAGAAGTTGAGATGGTGTAAAGAAGGAATGATGGTGAATAAAAATTACATGCTCAGATGTAAGTGGTGTACTATGCTGAAACGCACACTAATTACATTGTTTGCATATGTTCACAGAGCAGTGCTCTGAAAAGATAGCTCAGTTTAAAAAACAAAACAAACACATACCTCCTCCCCCCCACAAAAAAAAGAGGAGGGAAAGGGGTGGGGGGGAAAGGAGCAATAACAAATTTTGACTACTGTTCTTTCCCTGACAGCAGAAGAGAAGCCAGGGATCACTCTTTACCTGTTGTTGTCTAAGGTCAGCTGTACAAGAGCCACTGCAGAAAAAGCGTATGGAAGAATGTTTTTACAGCACAGAAAGTAACTGAAGAGACATGAAACAGATTTTGTAATCACAGTGTTTCTATTCAAATCTGGTATAACACATAAATAAGAACGAGTATAATATAATGGTAGTCCCTTCAAAACAAGGGGTGCCAATCACCCTCCAATCACCCTGTACTGACCCAGAAGTTTGATTAAAAAAAAAATTAAAATTAAATATTCTAAGGTCACTAGAAACCAGTAGCCATTTTCACTAACAGGCATCCCATTAGAGAAAACAGCATTTGGTAACTGAGTAGGTGTGCACCTTGTACCTTGTTACTTGCAAAGCAGATTAAGCAAAGAGTGCCAAGGATGAAGACTCAATCCTGGTCCTGCTGAGGCTATCTGGAGTTTTGTCACTAGACCTCCATGGTATCTGGACTGAATCCCCACTGACCTGCCCAGGGTCAAGCAGAAAGGTCAGAGACAGAACCAAGCACATAATCCAGGACCAGTATCTCCAGGTGCACAGGTTGTCCTTCCTGAGCTACCCCCACTTCACGACTGTCAGCTTCACAAACTGCAGAATGAGTCATGAGAACGTAAATAGCCTTTATATTCAGCACGCCAGGTTACAGTGACCTTTCCAGTCCTCTGAGTTTGCTGTGGCTCATCAACCTACCTCTTTC
>NW_009733716.1:17594-29315 GCF_000703405.1 Apaloderma vittatum
AAGGATGCTATGACAGGTCAGTCAAACAGATTGCCAAAAAGGTCAGAGTGAGATGGATTACTGTTATAGGTAGGAAGATCATAACAATCTTTCTGTTCTCACTGTAGTGGAGAAAGTCTTTAGCGAGAAGAGACTAATGGCTCATTAACTCACTCTCATGATGAAAATTGTAATGAAGATAGGAAATGGCCCAATCTTAACTCCTTATTAATGCCTGGGACACAGTCTCATGGCCCACCTTCATCTCCACCACAATGACTTATGGAAGGGGGTACCATAAATG
This sequence comes from Apaloderma vittatum, assembly GCF_000703405.1. Taxonomy (NCBI): domain Eukaryota; kingdom Metazoa; phylum Chordata; class Aves; order Trogoniformes; family Trogonidae; genus Apaloderma; species Apaloderma vittatum. Next base: position 17,878 of record NW_009733716.1, read on the forward strand.
AAATATTTGTAACCACTGTAAGAGTTATTATTTCCCTTCATGCCAAGGGTGACAACCACATAAATTTTCAAAGATGGGATTAAAAAACAAAGATTAAAAATAAGACATCTCTCTGCATTATCTTCCCCCTGAAAATTACATAGGAAAAGCAAAATTCAGAACCTCGGGGTCTTACCAGCATGTAATTTGCATTCCACAGTATAATCCACAGCCCAGTCAAACAACAGATAAGAATTTGATTCACTGTTGCCATTTTCTGATACTGTTTGTTAGGCTGGCTAAGTCATAGCTACGGTCTGAGTTTTTCAGTCAGAGTAATGACAGCTGAGAAGAGCTTGTAACTCCATTAGCCTAACTTACTCAAGCAGAAAAGTTGGCTCACCATGAGAAAATAGATGGTAAAGATGAATTCTGCAACTTCTGGAGATACTTCCAGCTGTTACCCTTAAATAAACCAAACAGAGGCAAATATTGTCCTTACACAAAAGGGGATAATTTATTTTGTATAAAACAAATTCCAGCAGTGTATATATGAACACACATACATACAAAAGTCAAAATATCCATACATAAGTGCTAGCTTAGAGAATGCTGATAAAAGATGCCACCAACAACTTTGAGGTTCGTAATGGAAGTACTTAAAACCTGGAGGAGGAACAGGAAATAAATACATCCTTTTTCAAGCAAAAGCTCTTCAAGAAGAAAGGAGATTTTAAGTCCTTGCTCACATTCTAGAGAAATGATTAATTTTATCTACATCAGAAATATGATCATCCCACTTATGATGAGAACTACAGTCAAGCTCAGACAGAGATTTGGAGTTTGCAGTATATAAACATAAGGCAAGTTCTCATCCCTCCACAAAGCAGGATGTCAGACCACATGACTACAACTGACCCCACTAGCACTAAAATTTGCATCTCTACACAAAAACAATTTTGTTGGGAGTACTTAGAGACCTCTTAGAGCAACAGGATAAAACACAAAATCTAAAGCCAGAAACCTCTAAAATCTAAAGTCAGAACCCTCCCTTTCAAGAAAAAAGAAAACAACAATAAATTATGATGCTGTACCACCACAAAATGATCATGCACTGTCAGACAACTTTAGTGCTACATAAGAACAAACAAGCAGTCGGTGTTGCAGTTTATAGGTCCTAAAAAAAGACATTTGAGAGACTGCTGTCACACTACGATGATACAAATTTTGCTTTAGCAGCGCCAAGATTTTACTCCCGTTACTCACAAGCACAGAGACACTTAACATTTTAACATGTTTCCCATGTCAAGAGATTTCCCTCACATGATCAGGTGAGATTCTACCCATAATAATAATTTTATAATTTCTAGCTGAAAGCATTTTCACTTTTCTTCCTCACCACTTGCAGCTCTTTTTTTTTCAAAAAAATAATCTCATTCTTCTTTTGAAGTCCCTTCCAACCCCTAACATTCTATGATTCTGTGATTCTTCTCCTCACAGAATACAAAAGTCTTCACTTATATCCAGTTACAATTGAAATGCTTCTTTTCACCTGACTTGAGGTTTAACTCTCCCTTTTGTATCTGATTATCTCTGAACTCACCTGCTGCTGACATCAGCTCTATCTTGGAGATCCCCCCAGGTCTCTCCTCCAGTTCAGTATTTCATTTTCCTTCCTCTTTGCTTCATGTATTCCTTATTTCCTCCAATCCTTTTGCTTGTCAAACCAAGACACAAAGTAATCATTTAACCCAACACTTATATGAACTCACCTCTGGGCAAGGGAAGCATATGAGTCACTTATCGGAAGATGTTTAATGACACAGGGAAAAGGAAGTGACGAATAATGCCTAAATGTAACCCAGAATGTTGAATGTGATGGCAAGCTGCCACTGCTTGGTATCAAAAGAGGGACACAGCACTTCTAATTGTTGTTATTTACATACTTGCCAAGAGAAATGGATTTGCCATAACAGCAGAAGTATAGTGCTACTAATGAGAAAGTCAAACGTGAACAATTTAATCTTCCATCCAGTCTAATGCAGTCAAAACCACAGAATTCATGCAGCCATAATTAAATAGCTCAGCATAGTCACTCAGCTGGAGAGCACTTCTAAGATCATTTGCTTCCTTGCTATACTTCAACACAAAATTCCTAGATAGGAGCCTGACACTGTTGTCAAAATGAAAGAGAAACAGAACAAAAAATGTAAGTAGAATCATAGAATGTTCGGGGTTGGAAGGGACCTCTAGAGACCATCTAGTCCAATGCCCTGCCAGAGCAGGATCCCCTAGGGCAGCCACACAGGAACGTGTCCAGGTGGGTTTTGAAAGTTTCCAGAGAAGGAGACTCCACAACCTCTCTGGGCAGCCTGTGCCAGGGCTCTGTCACCCTCACAGTAAAGAAGTTTCTCATCACGTTGAGTTGGAACTTCCTATGTTCTAGCTTATACCCATTATTCTTTGTCCTATTACTGGGCACAACTGTGAAGAGACCGGGACCTTCCTCTTGACCCCCACTCCTCAGGTATTTATATACATTAATAAGGCCCCCTCTCAGCCTTCTCTTTTCAAGACTAAACAGCCCCAGTTCTCTCAGTCTTTCTTCATAGCAGAGATGTTTAAGTCCTTTGATCATCCTCGTACCTCTTCATTGTACTCTCTCCAGTAGACACACTTTGCCTTTGTTTGAGAGGAGAGGAAAAGAGACAACAAGAGATTCTACACAATATTAAAGAGGACAAGGCCAAAATAATAACCAGGATGCTTCCAGTCCCCAGAGCTGTAGTGTAATCTCACTGTGATACGTTGTCATCACTCGCCCTAGAACATCCACCCCAGCAGATTTTTGCCCTTTGTGCACAAGGTACGACAGTCACTTACCAACTCTGCTCTTAAGGAACTTGATGACACATGTAAACCTCACAAGGTCTTCATTATAAAGCAACATGCATCCTTTAGGTGATTTTAATGATTATCATTTGAACCAGCATGAAGACGAAGTGAGAGGCACAGCATCTATCCTTAGTGTGCACCTCCCGGCCTAAGGTAAGAGCACAAACTGGGCTTGGTCAGTCAACGATTTTGGAAGCTTATCAAGCTGTTCCATGAAACCTCTCTTTCCTATATTTGGTAAGCCTGGAAAGGAAGCTAAGGATTTTTCCAGTGCAAATGTTTTTGTTTCAAATTTTTAGCACACTGAAAACAACAAATGAATGATGAGAACTAAACTTCCACCAGAAGTTTTACCATGCTGGGTCTGGGTAGGACAGAAAAGAGACACACAGGCACTATAGCACAGACATCCTGCAAATGACATTATCTTCCATTACAGCTGGCTGGCCTAGAGTTAGTTACAAAAGTTTGATGAAGAAATAGGACAATGAGGTATATTTCTGGTCATTACTGTTTGCATTTTGAAGGTTAATTCTGCAATCTGCAATTCCATTCAACTTTCTCAGCAGAGTAACGCTATGTCTTGACAGACCTAAGGGATGGTTGTTAAAAATATCCCCATGGTTGCAATGTATTATGTAATTTTATACTCATTGCACCTCAGCATATTCAATTTCTTAAGCAAACATTCATTCAAGGAGACCAAAAGTAGTGTATTTCCTGCAGCTCTGTTACTTTTCATAGAATGCAAGTAACAGAACTGTGGGAAAATACATTATTATTACTACTCATTCCTTGATTTTCAAAACAAAGAAAAGTCATGACTTGCATAGCATGACACAAAGACCACAGGGGAGTCAAGACTTATTTAGCAGGAAAACAGTCCTCTCAGTTTGAGTGCCACTTCTCTTCTTCCATCCCTTGGCTCCTGTCCCGCCCAACCCCCTCAGATCATTCTCTGAGGCAATTCTCAACCCCCTCCTGACGTTCTCACTTTATTCTCCTTTGCAAGAACAAAAGTGATTAGATGTTTAAAATAAACACACACACACTGCCATCTCATCATCCTTAGACCCTTACAGCAATATTTCAATTACATTTGTTGCTATAAGTTTGACAAACACTCCAATCTATAGCTGCTGCCATCTTTTACTGGTGCTATTTCTGTCCTGAATGAATTATGTACGTCCCACAGTAACTGAATGTTGAAGGTTAACTCCAATAGGCAGTGCTGCTCCACCACCCAGCTGCTCTGCACTCCCACCCTACCAGCTTCTATGAAGAAAATCAAGTCCAGCCCAGCCAAAAACCAGCACATTGTGGGCTTTCGTCACAAATTTACAATGAATTTTCAGAAGAATCCAGAAAAGGAACAAAGACTCAAAGCAGTGATAAATACTAAGGCTCTACTACTACAAAGAAGATCAGAAAGAGCAGAAAGTTGGTTTCAGAAACAGCAAACACTGTCCTTTAAAAAAAACCCCACAAAACAACAGCACAAATCCACAAATAAAAGCAACAGAAATAATCTTTCAGAAGCCATGAAGCTTTTCCCATGACAATACTGAACCTTCTTTTATACCTTCAATAGCCACCGCTGTCTTTGGGGGTCCCAGAACAGGTGCAAAGTTCTGCTGAGATAAAAATACCTGCCCATCATTCAAGAAACAGGACCAGTTTACACAACCCAGTTCAAACACGCAGATTGATCCAGATACTGTATAAGACAGTGCCACACTCCTTTTCTAAACGCTGATCTCCTCCCCTCACCCACCCCCCAACATTAGAACTAGGAATGCAACATTTTAAATCAAGACCAGAGAACACAGACCATTCAAAACACCAAACGGGCTACATAAATGCCCTCAAAAGTCTGGACCCAGCCTATAAACTACCAGCACAGGAGACACAGCTGAGCAATCCAGGCTGTCGCTAGAACCTCTTCTTGGCCAGATGCCTGCCAGGGAACCCACTGTCCCCTTGCTGAACGCCAGACAGCGACTCTGTAGTGGCTGAGCAGCATGAGTCAGTATCCAGCAGTCACGTTCAGGAGGAAAGCACAGAAGCACTTAATGCCACGTGGTTGTGGCACCACGAGCAGGAAGTAAAGTATTTTGAAAATGAGCAACAAGAAAAGAGAGAGAGAGATGCTAAAAACACTTCCTGAAAAAAACCTCTGAGGCAGTCACTCTTCCTTCCAGTGAAGGGATGTGAGATTATCTCCACTCTCTCCCAGTAAAAAGAAACTAACAGACATGATAAACAAAATAAAGTAGATGGGAGAAGAATAAAATTATGAAAACACAGATATTTCTTCACAATGGAGAAGGTAAAATGCATCCCAAGCCTCAAGATTCTTCAGGTGGATGAATTATTTGCAAAGCTAAGTGGACTGGAAATCTCTATGGTATTGGATATTTGGTGACAATTACACCACACTTACTGCTTTTATTATTTGTTGACACATGTAAGCTAAAATGAATTATCATGTTGTTTTGTTTAAGAGTTTGTAAATTGCAGCTACTTTCTCAAGAAGCGTGTCAGATGCAAAGCTAAAGATGCAAAAATAAATGGCAGAGTAGAACTACCAATTTCACTTCCAAACTCCCACAAACATAGCAAAAAAAAACCCCAAATGCAAGGAGGACAGATATTTCAGAGATCAGCTACGTTTAAGGCTTACTTCTGTTCCTGACTGCTCTTCACTTCACCAGCTTTCTGAAGTTCACAAACTGCCCACAAGAACTAGCAAGAAGAAGAACAGGACTGGGACACAAACAGAAGAGACAGAACTGGACATAAAAGCTGGTTATTACAGAGGATCCTGCTCACCACTGACTTCTGACTTTTCAGCTGTAATCTCCAGAAACATTGGCTGTTTTTGAAAGGCCAATATGGAATATCAGAGGGATGTAAACTTTTCAGGAATGAACACAAGAACTGCTATCAACACAAACAGGACTTGGAAATGCTCAGCATCTCTGAAAACTAGAACCTGTACCTCTCTGGCTAGGAACCCAGAATTGATGCCCTGAAGGCCTGAGCCTGTACCTCCATTTGATTTCAGTGACTTTCTGCAACTTTTAGGTACAGACATGTGCAGTATATAGATATGCTGAAAAGGCAAGTAAACATCTGGAAAGCCCTTCTGGTTCTTCTTTGAAGGAATGCAAATTACATCAGTTACCACACCAGAATGCCTCACTCATCAATGTGTCTCACAGCCAGTACTTTAAAGTCCACAGAGGAAACTTTAAACTAGCATGAACAGCAATTTATACCATTGAGAGTCTTGCCCATGCATCTTCTGCATCCAGTCATATTTCTCTGGAAGCAGAGACAACAGCCACATATGCTCTACAGAACAGCTCAAAGTCAAGCTTGCAGTGATGCTTCTGCTACACAGACAAAACGGAAAAAAAAATATAATTTGCCTTTGTTCTGGCCAGAAGAAAATAAAAGTGATGACGGGATAGTAGTAAGATCTAAAAATTATAGGAAATGTCTCAGAAAAAAAAAAAATCAATACTAATACTACTAATAATAAAGAATGGCAGGAATGGTAAGAAAATCTGTATATAAGATTCCAGGTTCCAGTGAGGACAGAAACACCACAACTCAACAGCTAAACTATCCACCTAGCCACAGTCTCCCTCAGAAGTTCTAGCCAGCCTCCTCTTTGCAGCACCATGCCCCTGATGACAGAAAGCCTCTACGTTTTGCATAGCCTCTAAGGCATCATGAATTAATTACATAAAGCATTCCAAGAAACTCTGGTAAACCCAAGTTTTTTCAAAGCAGTATGTGACTGGCAAGTGCTGTCCAGCCTCTTATTTTATCCTCTGGTATGTAGGTAATCCTCATGAGTACTGAACTGCACTGATCAAACACCCTTTTTCAAGGCTCATTTTCTTGTGTCTGTTCAGTTACCTTTTATAGATCATATTTCAGCCTCTAAAATCAGAAGAGAGAAACTGGCCAGGAATTAGCCCAGAAGAGAAACTTGTTCAGTGAAGGTTGTTGGCCTTAGGGCAGAATTTGTCATCTTGAAAATACTGAAGTTAATGTAGCCCAACTCAGTAGCAAATAATTGTTTGCTGGCAGACAACATTAAAGTCTCTTAAGCTATTTTCCATGTGATCAATTCACCAATTAAAACACCAGCATATAGTTCCTTTTACCTAATTCATTATTTATAAGTTATCCATCCAGCCTCCTTAAGCACTTAGTATATACTCAATCTTCACAACACCTGTTCATCAAACATCATTGTATTAGGCAGGCAATAACAAACCAGTTACCAATGGTTTATGTGACTCTCTCTTCTCAAGAATTCACAGGACGTCTATGGCAAAGCTTTGAACCACCTTAAGGTCATTTCCATCCTGCTCCACTTTAATCTTCTTTACTATTTCATACCCTTGCTCAATACTCTGCTCGCAAGTTAAAATACTGACAAAGCACAAACATATTCCTATTTCACAGCAGAGCTGACAGGACTCCGTAGGAAAATTGGTATTTGTTGGAGATTTGTATTTCTTTAGAAAGTGAGACATTTAAATGACACCCTTCACTGGCATTAATATGCAAGGTCATTAACTGGGATTTGGATTCCTAAGTCCAATTGACATCAAAGGAGGCTGAACAGCAAAACAGTCTCATTTAGGTCCCTGAAGATATACCCAACAGATCTCTATCAAACTAATTAAAGAATTACATTCCAGGCTGAATGTCCAGCCACTGCATTCCCTTGGGGCTTAAGTACCCCAGGTGCTCCGAAACATAGCCGGCCTGTGCTATGTAAACTGCTACCAGAGAAGCGGTGGAAACAGCTCCCATACAAATGCTACAGCTGAACCCCCTAATTAATTACACATTGGAAGCTATGGATAGGTCAGGAGCAAGCCAGAACACAGGGTTCATCCGTCCCAACAGTATCATGGAGACAAGCATGTAGCTGATACAACACCTGTAAAAAACCTTTGAACTCAACTAGTCATAGTCTGAGGAAATGCAAAGAGATATTTTTGCTTTTTTTTTTTAAAAAAAGAGAGTATACAGTTTACATGTTCTCATTCTCATGAGCAGACTTCATTTTTCACTTCCAGAAGGAGAACTTAAGTAAGGGCATGGCCAACCTGTTAAATGGCAATAACACCAGCACAATTCACCAGCGGAAACCAGACAGTGCTCAGTGGAGAAACAGAAACAATACTGATTGGGGTACTTACTAGATTTGCTATTTCTGAAACCGAGCCAGTATCTATCTCAACTGGACTGCTCTTGGAAGAGACTTCACAAACGTGCATTTTTCTTCTGAAGTACTTGCCATATTGCCTTTAACACTTTCAGTGCGTTGCCACTATGGATCTCAGATCTGAGTTGTAGACTAGGGTTACTTGGTGGTAAGATTATATGTAACTCCAGCATCATGCAATGTTCCAGAATATATCCCCAGGCTTTACCACTACACTCAGAAATATTAGAGCGGACAGGTTGAATGGCAGATTCAAAGCGGATGAGCAGCCAGGGGCTGATGGGTGTTACAACAGATGATACAAACTGCACCAGATAAAGATGAAAGCAGGAAAGGGGCATAGTCAGGATGTCTTCTACACCTCTTTCAGCTGTTATTTCTGGTCACAGCCATCGCTTTATTTTCAAGGTTATTCTTTCACAGTGTTAGGAATTAAGCCGTCACAGTGCTGTTCTTTAACAAATACCAAGCAAAGATGATTTTTTAACTGATTTTTTCACATCACGCAGGCAAACTACAGCCCAAGGTGTAGTCCAGTGCTGATCTAGAATCTGGCAGCAGCTTGTTAGCAGAGAATGAAGACTAAGCTCAGAGTACTCATGACGGCAACGCTTTGCACACTGAGGTTATGTGGCAGAACCATACCGAGGACCCCATAACTAAAGCTGTTATTCAAATTTCTAGCGCATCCTTCATTTTGTAAAACAATCAGTAACATTGAGTGCATTGTTACTGACAAGTCTCACATTAAGAGCTTACTTCATCGTAGCTACACCTGTGAAGGTATTAGCTTTATTTAAAAAGATTAGGATCTACAGTAGGGAAAAAAATAAACAAATACAACATTAAGAACATTGGAGAAGACAAGAAAATAGTAGGTATATCTGTAAAGAGGCTGTAGGCAAGTGAAAAAGGAGAAAAAGTGGTAACAGCTAACTACCTAATTCATAGGTTATTAGAATAGTACTTAAAACCAGAGAAATCGTACATTGTATTGAAAATGAAGGGCAATAAATGGGAAGATAACTACCTAGGCTTTCTCCAACCACAGTGCCAAGTAAACATAATGTAATTCTAATGGAGCTACTGGGAATTACTCATCCAGCTGTTCTCAGCTGCCCAAACTGTGTCAGAAATGCTTGTGTCTGCTCCTGTCAGACCTGGGCTACATCCATTCCCCTTTGACTTGAGGCCCCTTGTGGACTGCAGCTGACAGGATTTTAGAGCAGCAAAAGAGATGCTCTTACTCCTTCCCTATTCAGTGAGTGCTCTGGAGTAACTAGCTCTTTGATCCCTAATTTTCCTTGCATAGAGCTGAACCCAGCATATCTGAAAGGAGCAGTGGGGAGTGATGAGGTGACAAAAATATTCCCAGGAGAGTAATGTTGTGGTAAAAAAGTGTCACTTCTGCCAGAAGCTAATAGCAGATACCTAGGAGGACTACAGAACAGGTCACATTTAAAGCAACACTCCTCAGTCATCTCTGGCTAAAGTAAGAAGGGGTACTTTTGCTTCTGATCAATTTCTTCCACGGATTTGCTGACGTGCCTTTTGAATCCATGCAAGATTTTAGCATCTGTTATACATTGTAATAAGACAAGCCTAAGCATTTCACATCTTAACCATAAGCCGCATGAAATAGCGTTCTCCTGTTCCAAACTGTGCACTTACCAGTTTCATTTGATGCTTCCTAATGGTTCCAGCAGAAGGGACAGTGAAAAATTTTGCCTGCTTACCTTCTCCATAGCGATCAGAATTTCCAAAATGAGATCTTAAATACCTCTAAAAACAAGGGGCAGTGCCACCTCCCCCATTTTATAGGTGTACAAATGGAGGCAGGAAGGAGAGAGTTTACTCAAGATAATCTAGCAGTCTAAAGGAAGAAGTAGGCATAGAAATGGTATTATTTTAATTCCTACCCAGGGTCCTAGCTATATGATAAAATAACCTTTCAGTTTCTAGAATACTCCTTTTAAGTAAACAAAAGGTGATCTAGATTTAAAAGAAAATAAACACACTGAGAAGCATCATCATTTATACCAAAGACTGTAATTTAGAAGGAAATCTCTTAAAACGTAAGACAGTCCTCCTTTCTAATCAAGTGTCACCATTATACATATCCATGCCCATTTTAAAACATTCCTTACATTTCATTCATGACTAGAGGCCAAGAGTTCATCAGCAAATTATCCACTACTAGCAGCCTAGATATGTGTATCTACAAGCTAAAGAAAACACATAGATTCAGCCTGGTCCTCTGTTTACCTCACTTTTAATTGAAATTTTTACTTCAATTTTACAGATACTCACAACTCCACAGGACTCAACATTAGATGTTCTTACCTTAGCTGATATGGAGGTATCTTGGTAGCAGCATCAGGAGAATCCAAGGTTTCTGTATAATCAAAGGAAACAACAGGGCTTTTAAAAGAAACTTTTGAGTTCAACCATTGTAATATATCTGGCTCCAGTCTCTGAACCAATGATCCTAAAGTTTATATCTACTCCAGCTGACAGAACAGGAATCACTGCTGCTTGAAGTCGACAAAGCTTTGCATGAATCTGTCAATACACTGGGTGCCCAATGAGAAGGCATCAAGTACCATCCTTTCCTCTGTGAACTCCCTCACACATATCAGCACTTCAGCAGCACATATACTAAAACTGGAACAGCATAGAGGATATTAGCATGGCTGTTGTGCAATGATAACACACAATTAATGAAGCAAGCCACGGAATATCAAGCTGGAGGGCCAGTAATAAGGAAGCAACAGGTATGAATTAACACAGAATTCTGCAACTTTGTATGGATGAAAAATAAGAATTTAAAGCCATTTTAAGTACTACAGTTATCCTGACGTAACTTAGGGTCTTGATGACTAGTGCTCCACGTAGTTAGTGTCAAAAGCACTTCAAGTCACAGCCAATCTCTGAAAATGGGTGGATGCTGAAATGTACTTCAGCTCATATTCCTTTAAAAGAAGAACTAATTTCATTGATCGCTATTTCCACTAAACAGGAATGATAGAAAAGCTAAGAGTTAAACAAAAATATTTAAAAAATCCAGCTTTTAAAATATATGGCCGAACGTAAGCCAGCAGCGAAGACTGTACTGGAGGGGTTTTTCACCGAGGTGGTGAGGGGGAGCAGCTTTTAGAAAAAAGATGACACACATACTCCCGCAACATACACATAAACTGACAGAATCTGACACCGGCATCCTCCTCGCAGGACCCACGGAGCAGACCCGGGCGGTGGCGGTGGCGAGGGACACGGATGCTCTCCGGGACCGCCAGCAGGTGCCACA
>NW_009733717.1:0-11320 GCF_000703405.1 Apaloderma vittatum
GAAGGGAAGGGAAGGGAAGGGAAGGAGAATAAGAGAAAAGCCAGAGTTCTTATAGCCTCCCTGTGAGGTCTAGAAGGTTTCATTACTAGTGATAATTTAGCTAGCAAGCATCTGTTTATGCAGCTATTTGGTCCTTTCTTCACTTTAAAAATAAATCCTCCAGCCCCAGTTGGATAAGTTTGCATGGCAAGGGGGATTTAATCCATACCAAGATTTTGGTCAGATATTTTTCAAACACTGGCATAAATTTTTAATTTGGACTTTGATATCCAAACAGGCCCAGCTGTAGTCCTCCTGGGGATCCTTTCAGAGGCCTGGACTTTGAACAGGCTTTGCAGCAAACAGCAGAGACTACTGAAAATTCTGACGGCTGATGCTGAGCTACTGAGCACTACAATAAACTGGAAATCAACACATCCTCCCACTTGCAGGGACTGTTGAGAAAGAGTTTCTCGAAGGAGACAAATGGAAATACATTATATAGAGGAAGGAAGTGCTGATGTATTTGTGCCTCCATCTGGGAAATATTCTGGGAATGTTCTCAGTTACACGGGATTAACACCTTGAAATGAGAAAAGCAAACAAGCACAACAAAATATGGTTTCATTACTTGCTTAATTCTGTTTTGATTTCCTCTTCACATTGCATGTACTATGTATACTTTTCTCCTGGATGTGGCCCTAGATAACCATATGTTAACTCTTTGGATGCTGACCAATAAAACAATGTAAAAGTGGAATTTTCTTTTCCTACAGCAAACCTAAACATTCTTAGATCTTCTGAGATTTCGCTTCACTGCAGGTTGTGGCCACCTGCTCCTTTGTGAGAGCAGCAAGTTGAGAACTTGCAAGAACTTAAAGACATTTTCCTACTACTTGAGGGCCAATACCCATTAGAAGTGTCAGGCTTTGATATGCTAATATCTGATCCTACCAGCACAAATTAATGCTACAGACTCAACTCCTTGTACAATCATTATGATAAGTTCAGCATCATGTAGCTGATCTGAAAGTTTCACTGGAAAACTGTACTTTGGATAAATAGGGAGATAAATGTCATTACATCTTGGTTAATTAAGAAAGTTTTAATCACCTGGGCTTGAAATCGAAAAATTTAACTGTGCTGTAACAACTCAGATTTGCACTCATGTGGATAAGTATTTGCTTTTCATTCTCTGACATCATGTAGACTCTGCCACATTTAGAGGATGGCAGACTCAGCTTCCTTTCTCAGGGTCTTATCCTTCAGATTGGTTATGTTTCATAAAAAAATTCCTTAAGCTTTTCCCCCCAAAATAAAACCTTTTTTTCCTAATGGTGGACTTATAATGCACCATGGAAATGTCACATGTCACCATGAACATGGAAAGAGATATTGTAGAATAGAAGGGAAATATATTAGAAAAATTATCTTAGAAGGATGTCCACCATGGGTTCTTTTCTGTTGGGCTCCTATTTAACCAACCATTACAGGTGTCATATTTCATAAGCACCGAATTCACAAATAAAAAGAAAGTATAATAAGAGATGCCAATTACAAAAACAAAAAGCACATTGTACCAACAGTCAGCAAGATGGGGAAGAGCACTTTGTTTTTAAAGACCCTGGCAATAATGAAAGGTGCTAGACTGGAATACCTGGAGAATGAAGTTCTTGTTACCACCAGCTAATACAAAATACAATGTCAGCTTCCCCAGTAAAATGGAATCTACTGTTCTGAGAAGAGACATGATTTGCTGCATAGATCTTCTTGCTAAACGTGTTGTGGTCTGATTTTGTGATGTGAGCTCACATCTTCATGAGCTGGACTGTGTCCACCAACTCACTTCATGAGTTCCGAAGTGACAAGATATTTCCATAATTATTAGCTTGAACTGATCTGAAATAATTAAAGGTTTCCATGTCTGTGATCAAGTCCACTGATTGCTTGGTTTTGTGCTACCCGAGTTGGAAAACTGGACAGCTGCAAAACAGTCTAAATCACTTAGGTATAATTTCTGCTTATTAATCTCACCAACTATATTTCACTGAAGATCTTCATTTTCTCATGAATCTATAAGGAAGTGGAAAAATGTTAGGTCTGCATAACACAGGAAAATCCCTTGAAATAAGCTAAAGTTCTTCAAAATCTTGTATTGTGGAGAGGGCCAGGAAAATACTAGAAATGGAAATCGGGGTCTCCAAAGTAACTGCCTTTATGCAAAGCAGGCAAGTGCAGTCAAAACACTTAAAGCAATCAATTGAAGTTGTTGGGTAAATTTTTTTCCATGTCCCATAAATTACTGAACAGTTAATTTCGTCTTTGTGCCTGCAAGACATTCTAGCTTTAGGATGACAGCTTTATCCATTAAAGGGAGTGTGGTGACAGCAGTACAGAGAGTGCTGAGAATGCAAGGAGAGAAGGCCCATTCTCAGCTGCATTACCACTGAGAAATACTGGGACACGTCAACATCTTAATCAATATGCAAGAGTCAATTACTCTGGAAGCACAAGGCTTAAGCAGGATCTGATTATTAGGTTCATGGTTAGTCCACGAAATGGGTGAAATCAATACAAAGCTGAATATCATACAGAAAATACATAGCCATCCACTCTTACTCGACCTTCGCCCCATCCTTATTCCCTTCTCGGCCAGATTTACACATGCCTTGTCTCCTCTTTTTTGTATTGCAACGGCAGATCTCAAGGTAGGCGGCAAAAAGGACAGGAATAGAACAGATTGCAAAGGGCTAAATGATGTCTTCAGAGCCAGGGAGACAATCCCTGTGTGGTTCTAAAGGTGTTTTTCTGTAGATAAATATCCTCCTGGGATAAAAGGTGTAATCCTTCAGAAACTTGTCTTTCAGTTTTCCTCCACTTTGGAGGATTCAGCAGATCAAGGCACTTAGTGAATATTGGGAACGCAACAGATAGAGAGAGGGGGGTTTTTTGACAGAATGGAGCTAAGATGCTATCTGGGTCACTCACTGACTAGATTTATATTCTGGGTAGTTCCATGGGTTTGAAAAAGAGATAAGGATGCGTGAATGGAAACAAGAGTAGAATTTGGTGATTTAATACCTTTACAGTAGAAGTGACTTCAGACATTTTATCTACTCCCTGTGCTCATTGGTTTGATCATCTTTGGTAGCAAAGCCAATGGAGCTGAATCATTGTTTTTACAGGCACAGTGTAAATACATGGAATAATTGGTTTCACCAGTTGCCAGGCACTTTATGTCCATTTTTTAGCTAGTTGTGGTGGTTCCATTTTGAGGAGAAAGGTCTGGAGGTGAAAGTAGTGACTGAACATTGGGACCTGAATTCTTCACCTGCTGTGGAGGCTGGATTTATACAGGAAGCAATTCTGTCTTTAAGTCCTTGAAAATTCATAATTGTATAGAAAAAATAACAAGATGGCTTCTGTAAAGAGGTGTTGAAAGAATGAGTAGTGTAGTCTGATCAAGCAGTGCAAAAGACTGTCTATGTTAGATTCTTGTTACATTAAGGTCAACAGCTATGTTTGGATAAAATGAATGAAGACAGTCTTTAGAGGAGGCATTTGGACCTGTCCTGAAGTCAGTTGTAATACTAGGGTTCACTTCCATGGTGCAAGGTTGGACTATTTACTTAGTCTTCATGGTCATCTTCAGGTGTGACTGTACTCTCAGTGATGACTCTGCAGAGCAGGGTGGAATTGAAAGCCTTGGTCACTCCTAGGGATGCCCCAGTACCAGGACGCGCCCTGACCTTAGATTAAAAATCTCCAGTCTTAGATGACAAAGAATGGTATGGGGTAAGCAGAAAACAGGGAAGGTGTGGAGGGAGAGCAAACTCCTCTTAATACCTGGCATTAGGAGGAGCACAGCTGACTAACTCAGATGCAGCTGCAGCCTTAGTCTGTACCATGACAGAAGCCACTGTGGACTGGTCTGAAGATACAGGGCGAGAGTCTGAGAAACCTCCTGTTTCCACCTATACATAGTGGAAAACTTGCTGTGATGTGTTTAGGATATGTAGGTGGTGGCAGGTAATGTACTCTTCCTCCTTTTTTGCTACCAGGTAGGTAATTAAAAAGCAATGTAAAGCAAGAGTTTCAGAGTGGAAAAGGTGTGTCTTAGAAATTTGAAAAAAAGGAAAAGAAAATAGGCTGATGTCAGCCATGGCATGGAAATTTCTCACCTTTTTTTTTTATCAAGGAAAAAATGTGAGGAAAAATTGGCAGTGTAAAGGGATATTGAAAGCATGACATATTTGTCTGTTAAGTATAAATATGAACAGCTATGGAGATCTGGTGCTATGGTGCTAGGTTTTAACTCCAGTAACATTCATCTAGTGCCAGGAAACGCTAGATTTAGTACCTGAGGGATTGCAGTCTCAAATACCTTCTACATTTTTTTTTAATATGCTGCCAAGAATTTAAATTGGTAAAAGCTGGGAACTGACAAAAACTTGATCCCCAAAAGCTTTTCTGGCGCAGGTTTATCAGGGAATATGGTACCATTATTTTTATTATAATTATTTTTTTTGGTGGTGGTCAAGGAGTTCATTTATAACTCTGTGACTTCTACTCCCAGATGTATTTTTAAAAATCTTAAATAAACAGAAGGTTTGATTTTCTTGGTGGCGCTAGGAGCTGTCATTCATTTTATGTACAATATGCCTTCTTGGATTGTAGTCATTTTAACATACTTCTTGAAAGGTCAAGATTGGGCAACAGAAAAAAACCCAACCAACAACTGACTGTGGGGTACACATTCCCGCCAAACGGCTGCCATCCATCTGGTGCCTCTCCATTCATTGAGGGATGATCTTACAATATGTAGCAGAGCAAGTTAGATAACTCTCTTGGGCCTAGTCCTGTTTTCACTGAAGTCAACAACCAGCATGTGTTTTGCAGTATGCATGTAATGAGAGCAGGCATTTCACAGGGAAATGTGGCCTTGCGCAGGAAAGGCTGGACTTGTGTCAGAAATAGACATCTAACAAAATGACACTTAACCTTTATTGGATTAATAGTAACCTTTCTAACTTCTCACTAGATAGAAGGTCTGTGTGATGCCTGAATGAAAAGAGAAGCCAAGAATCCCTCTCTTACATTGTGGTCATGATAGAAGGACAAAAATAAGTTGATGTGAAGTCTAGAATCATCTTGTAACATTGGGTAGCAATGTGAAGGGGGATTTAATTTGCATGCTGATTGTGTTCCTTGTATCTCAGGCTGAGGAAACTACCTTGGTCCCTGCAGTGGAGACTGCCAGGATAGTTTCAATGCTGGGTCTATGAAGATGATGAGTGCCTTCAGCTTTCAGCCTTCACCTTCAAGCTTTATGCAGCTGACCTGCAAACCATTCACACATACCACACAAGCAACTACAAATAAGACCTCTGTCAAATAGGTTTAGTCACTTAATCAAGGTGATATCACAAATAAATAAAATAAAGAGTAAAACCATAGAAGTTTCTGGTTCCCAGATTTATATTTGTTTCATCAGGTCAGGTTGCAGCCAACAACAGCACGTATGAAACATGAAGGTAATATATACAATATTATCTTTATGGTCCCACATTGCTTTCAAGTGCCATAACCAGATCTCCCTAAATGTACTTTCAAGTTCACTCTGTAACAGTTTATAGGGTTTGGTGGATTTTTTGTAAAAGGAATTTGCCGTCTTGTCCCCTGAACAGACACAGCATGGCTTGCACTGCCTGGAATGCCTTCAGTTTTACTATGCAATTAGGTTAGATCTCTTAGGACTTGTATTCTTTTTGATACCTGTGATACAGATAAACTATCCATTTGATTATTTTCTTCCTGTAGCTCAAAGTACAAGATCATATTCCTTCCACCTGTTGGGAAAAAAAATAAATATTTTCTGTTGTGTAGAAGCTATGTAGGTTTTGGTCTTCTCTTCCATTTTGCTGTAAAAGAACAAGCACAATAGTTTTCTTATTAAAAGAATTATTGCTTAGGTTTATAGTATGCTTTTTACCTTGAAGGAACACAAAACACTTTTCAAATTATAGCTTGGACCTGGCAAGCTTCTGTGCCCTCACAGCGTCCCGTTGACTTGAATGATGTTCCCAACACATAAAGATTTCTCCATATGGATCCACTTGCAGATCTGGCCCTCAAGGCACAATTTGTCCCTACGCCAAGAGAATAAAAGCACTTTGAAGAAAGGAAACTTTATACGTTTCAGCTCAGACTTTCCACCTGGGCTTTGTTCCTTGTGGAAGGATAGCAGTTATGAGCTTCCAAGAGCGATGGGTGTTCTAGGATCTGCTGAAGAGCCTAGTGCCAGAGCACTGTTTCTTTCTGGCCCCGCCACAATGCTCCTTTCTGAGTAGCCATGGTGCCTTTTCTGCATGCTGCTGCAGATGAAAGCTACCACTCCTGCACCCTTCTTCCATTCACCTGAGGGAGTATGCACACACACATATGGACGTGGTATGCATTCTTCATTCGTTGTGGTGAGGAGGATGGGATCATTCCCCCTGCACAAGGGCACGACAGTACCGCAGCTAGGAGTCTGTCCCTAAGGCAGGAACTATGCCTCTACAGATGACTGAGCGTAATCTCAGCAAAGGTTCCTGAGCAGTCTTCCACAGAAATAAGTGACAGGGAGGATGAAACTTTAGAGTCAGTACCTTCCTCAGTCTACTTCTCTGAGGTGTAACATCTGGATGGGTTTCTTTTGCTCTTCAAACCAGAAATAATCCCCAAGTTCTTTATCAGCAGTGTTCAGACTGTATGACATCCTGTAAAAATTCAGCCACCTGTTGACAGGGTGATTTGATAAGGAAGCATTGTCCCTCATTGCTATCATGGGTGGAATTCAACAGGCCGAATAGGCAGGGAAGTTTAGCTAGCAAATCCAGATTAGTATCCCTTCCCACAAAAAAATTGCATGAACTATCTGGAGAGTATAAGGGCAAACACTTCCACTTTAAGCTTAATTCCAACCACAGTCTGCATAAAAGCCTCGGACATCTATTTATTGCTTTCTCTGTATAAAGATTATACGTACCCATTAGTATATGTAATTCGCTATGGGCCAAATACGCAAGTGTATAAACTGCTAGCATAATTTCCTGCAGAGTATTCCTTTACACTGACAGTTTCCGTTGCAAGTAGGAAACAGATAGTTTTACCTCATGATTTGAGAGTCTGAAGAGATCACAGATCTAAAAACCAAGCCTTTAGTATGGAGGGGTTAAAATTTTACCAAACAAGTTCCAAATTAGCAACAGAGGGAAAAAATTCTTAGATTTGGGCTTCTGAAAATTGTTTGCAGGTTTGCAGAATAAATTTATAGTGAATTTGTTGTAACTTGCAGCTTAGCTCCTTTTGCAGAAGACTATTTAACAAATGGTTTCACACCATTCTACAAATAGCCAATACATATTTTTGACTGTTAGTATGGGCCCTTTGTAAAATGCTCTATCAAAACAAATACATAAAAGTGTATTCTTTCATTCGCATCCATTGAAATACCTTGTTCAGCCTTTCTACCTGAATCATGTATTCATTAATTGCTTGAGTGTTCCACATTGTCATAACTAGCTAGAAGCATCCTAGCTGAACATGCTCCACGCAATCACCTCAGATCAATGCGGTGGTAGGTCTCCTTTCATCCCTGGTCCAATAACCCCCCTCCAACAACAGAGGTCCTTTGCAGGCACAGGGCCCTGATTTATGTTTCATGCAGCAGTGTTTTTACTGCTTTTGGCACAAGATGTTTGAAAAAGACACACAGGCAAAAAATCTGTTTAGAAAACAATTCCAACATAAGCACCATATGCCTTCAACTCATAGGTTTATTTCCAGGCAAGCTACCACAGTAAGTACAACAATTAGCTCCCTTTTTAATTTTTTCCTCTTTAAATCCAAGGGGTGGTTGAGGTGGAGGGGGAAGCAAGTGGGGGGGGTGTCATTTCCTTCCGATAGGATTTTTTATTAGTTTTGGGGGGTTTTTTAACTATTTTTCATTCCCTGTGCTGGTTTACTGCCTTGTATCTATCTACCCCTCAGGAGTTTAAAAGCCTCCAGTACGTATTATTAGATTTTTAAAGTGTATTTTCTGTTTGTGCGTGTGTGTGCCTGTATCAGAGGAAGTCAAACCCTCATGCACTGAGAAGTGGACTGGCTTATATCATCATGGGTCCACCAGCTTCTGTGCAGGGATGGCAATTTGCAGCAGCTGGGAACATGCCTCCATAGTGTCTCATTCATTTCTGGAAGTGCAGACACCAAGATAATGTTGCACATAACTTTTGTATTTGGTCAAATCTTTTGATGTGTACATGGATTAAATTTCTCTGGACTGGGAAAAGATAGCCCACATTGCTAAAATAAAGGTAGAAGCTCTAAGAAAGAAAAACAGAAATAAATAAAACTCATCAGTTTTGTTACCCCTTTGTTCTGCTTTGTTGGTTATCAGGATAAAACCCTTAGTAACTTCACCAAAACAAGGCATTTTTGCTGAGAAGGTTTTGTCAGGGCACCAGGGAGATACAGCTTTACACAGGAGTGTTACCATTATCTTTATGTGAACTGTGATGTTAGAGGCTTCCCAAGTTTTAAGATTAAAGTTGTTTTTATTTTTCTAGTAATTCAAGGTTGTGCAGTCTCTGAAGCTGTACAGTAGCAAGCAGCAAAAAATGTCTTCCTTGCATTTCACAACAAAGGGAAGGTAGTGCTTAATCGTGGGCAGTAATCATGATCATGAGACACCTGGAAAAAAACAAGGTATAAATTTGTGGTGTATCTAATGTAGTATCTATGACTACAGATTATCCATTCACCTAGCATGAGATGTGTATCACTATTGGTTAAACAGTAATGGCTGAAGAGAATTTCTTAAATTATTCAATGAATAGTATACAATTTTCATAATCAAATCAAAGCCGACGCATGGAATAATATATACATTGAGTATTTTTTGCATTGAGTCTCTATAAATGATGGCCGCTTCAGTTGCACATGGGCTGCAGGCTCTCCCAGGGTATCCATGTTCTTACAACAGTGCCTTTCTATGGCAGAGGAATACTCACCTCTGGAAGCATGTGGAGCTGTGTTAAGCTTGCTGCTAGATCTGTAGAAGGAAACAAAGTTTAGTTTAGGAATGAGATGGCCTGTAGTATAAACAGCTCCCTGTATTCCCTCAGCTATGATCTGTACTTGGAAAATATAAACTCCTCCCAGATCTTAGTAAGGGAAAATCTGAGACGATTCAAGCAGAATGGGAGTGGAGTGGAGAGGAGGCAGATTGAGGTGAAGGTGTACTTTTCCTGTTTTTGTCAAAAGCCAGCTGGAAACCCTGGAAGCTAATGCCAGTGACACCATCTGCCCGAAGATCCCAAGGTACTTTACAAACAGCAGCACACCTGTTTGTCACAGACATGACCATTGCCAGCCAGGAGTTAGCTCAGGATTAACAGTGTGCTGGGAGGTTAGTCGGTACATCGATGGCCGAGGTTGCCACACTGAGCAAGTGATCTAGTAGGGCCCTGAGGATTTTCCTGCACTACGTGTCAGCCCCCTTGGATACCCTCCTCCAACGTCCTGTCTGAAAACATAAGGCCTTAAGAAAGGATGAAATGAGGTCTGTTAAAAAGACAGGATTTCGTTTGTGTAAAAGGCAGTAGTTTTATTTTCAGTCTTTCCTTTTCTTTTGGTGTGACAGAGATGTCAGCCCAAGGAAAAACAAGATGATCCCAAGAGATGTCATTTGCACCAGTGGAAGTGTGATGACTGTGCCAGAGTGCTGTGCCACAACGGCAACTGTAACAGGAAATGTTTGTGACAATAACAATATGACACCAGCAGAAAGAGGAAGAGGAGAGAGAAATTTTGCAATGAAGGGAATTAGCTGGGATTCAGGGGCTAGGAGCACAAATGGTGAGGTGGAGGCACAGAAAGAAATGCAGCTGGGCAAGGCTTCTTTTCTGGACTGTTCTGTTGTTGTTTCATTTTGTTTTCAAATTTATTTATTTATTTATTTTTAGTTGGACGTTTTTTGTCTTCCATTGCTTACACAGAAACTGAAGAGAGGCAACTGTGGTTTGGAACTTCCCACTGAACAATGTATAAGTGAAGATGCAGATCCAAATAGTACAGTGCTGCTAATGCAAAGCCAAATACTTCTGTCTCTGGACTCAGTGCCTACCTTGACTTTTGCAGCCTCTTCCCTTTCCTTGTCTATTCTGCCCTTCAGTTGCCCTTCAGTCTGTGTCTGGACAATACTTCATGTTGGTTCCCAAAATCCTATCAATCCACTTTTTTTCCTTTCCCCCAAAGTATCAGACTAGCAATCACATGTCTGCCCCATTGACCACAAACTCATATATCCTCCCACCTCCACCTCCTTTTCCTTCTCTTTTTCCCCAGCAATTAAAAAAAAAGTAAAATATAAGACCAAACAAATCAATGTTTACGGATTTGTAATAAGTTTCTTTCTATTTATTTATTTATTTCCTCTTTAGTCACTGAAGAAGCAGCAGCAACTTGCAAGGAACAGTTGTTGCCAGAGGGTGAATCATAGCTATATTGATTTGATTATGTAAAAGCTCAGAGGAACCTAAAGCCAGAAACAGAAATATCTCATAGTCCAAACCCTATGGGACACACACTAGTAAAAAAGCAATCTTTATATTGTTCCTGATAAAAGCATCATTAGTTTCCTCACAGTGAAACCATTTCTCTGCTGATACAGTGTATGGTTTTCCTTTTCTCTAGAATCCACTCAGACATAATTAACACTCAGTTACGAGACTTCAGCTTCCCTCTGGAGCATGTGTTTTGAGGCCAGGGAGACCATGGGTGCAGCTGAGCTCCTCCAAATCACTTGCTCACCCCTCTGCGGAGCAGAGCTACGGACCCTGGGATGTGGGGTGTGCTGGACCCAGGTCACAGCACCCTCCCTGGTCGCCCATCTGCCCAGTGTTCCTGCCACCACTCTGCCAGCAGCTCTTTCTCTCACTCCCTTCCAGGCTTTATACCGCAACAAAGGCACGAAAATTGCACAAACACAGACACACGGACCTGCACAGACAGACACGTTCCTAGCTTGTCACAACAAAACACTGGCATGTGTGGTTTTCTGCGGAGAGGCTCCTTGTAGTAGCCCCAGTACGGGGGGAGCAGTCTGCTGGCATAGCTGGCTTGAAGGTGGGGTGGAAAAAGGGAAGAGACAAAGGGTTTAAACTAAAAAGCTGCAGAGAGCTAAGACCGTATGTTTTTACTCATGTTTCTGTTAGCCACACAGCTAATACTGGGGCAGAGTAAATCTGGGATGGGTAAATTCACTAACTTAATTTCTTTTCTGCATGTGGTGTAG
>NW_009733717.1:11351-31250 GCF_000703405.1 Apaloderma vittatum
AAATTACCCCGCCTTTCAGAAACCTATCCTGTTGTACGATGCCTTTATGATAGAGAAACGTGTATTGTGAGTTAGTCTACTTCACTCACCTCTGGTTGTTTCTTATCAACTTCAGTCTTCTTTTGCCCTGATCAAAAGAAAATGCCAATGAACTTCAACATTCCTAGTTTGAATCTGCAACGTGGGACTTGGCTGTAAGATAATGTACAGTGTTACCATGGTACTTAAGGTGATACTAGACAGATATGGCACGGCTATGCTACTTGCTCAAATACTAAGTTCTTCGGAGAGAAAACCTTGTGTAGGTGACAGAAGGGAAAGGAAAGGAGGAGTCATTTCAATGCTTGCACCTATCTTCTCTTCAAATCAATGTGGACTCCTCAAGGAAACTTTAAGACATCTGGGAGTTTTCCTGACAACTCTGAAGGATTCATACACACACAATTTGAAACAATGCCAGAAAACTCTAAATGTGATGATTTTTTAGGGGGGATCATTCTACCTAGTTGCAAAAGCCTTTAACCTCATTGCAGCATCCCTGACACAAGAATGGTTTCATCTAACCGTCTTGAACTACACAACAAATGGGTTTACTATTAAACAACAAATTATCCTTTTTTTTGCCCTTTTTTTCTCAGTCCCAGTAAATTTTTTTTTCTTTTTCAGAACTGTTCCATTACCTGGAATCCCATCCCGCATACCCCTTGAACGCTTCAGAAAGTGCCACATAGCTGCACACAGGCTAAAGCATGACATTTGGGAGGCTTGTAAAATCAAGCCTGCTGAGGACTTTGCATAACCAGTGCTTAAAAAGAAAGGTTGTTCACTTAAATTATTTATTCACACTACCATTTCCAGTGATTTTTTCATTATCAACACAGGAATAACTCCAGTGGTTTCAGGTCTCTTCACCTGCTTCTACAGCACTCACAGAGGTAGGTGTGGGACTGTATTGCACAGTGAGTGCAGGATAGCAACCTGCCTGCCTGATCTACTTGTTCGTGTAGGACAGATCGCTGTGGCTCACAGCCAAATCCATCTCCCACTGTAATACGCTGCTGAATCCTGAAGAGTGCTGTGTGCCTTTGGTCACATGTAAGTCCCGATCGATGGGAGTGGAAGCCACTGCATTCTCCTAGGGTTGGACCTAGTACGTAGTCTCTGAATATCTTTTGGCACAACAGTGATAACAAATCTTATTAAAAGAGGGCTTCTGCTATGGAAGAAGCAATTCACCCATCTTTTGCTAACTAGCATAGGAACTTTTAAAATAAATATTAAGTTCCCTGCAAGACAATGTCTTTACTCTGAATTCTGAATGCACATACGCAGTTGAACCACATGAATTAGGAGTCTTTTCCTGACACATCTGTGTTTTTCTGTGGTTCTAATGGTAACTTAAGAGAAGACTCAGCCTTTTGCATGACGTTTGCAATTTGAGTGAGCTGCTAGCATGGCCTACAGTACTAAAAATCTGTCCAAACCATCAGTGGATATCTGTCCCTTCAGTTCTCTCAGCATTCACAGTAGATGAACCTGACATCTCACTTGTGGCCAAGAAGAGATACATCAAATTTGATGGATGGCATGTGATCTGTGTGCTCAGAATGTGGCATGGATGGCATGTGATCTGTGTGCTCAGAAAACTTAGAGACTTTCTGGGTCCATGCTCTCTGAAGTGCTCAAAAACTTTGATCCAAGAGCAGCTGATATGTTCAGAAACAAAGCACATAAGACAACCTTGTGTTAGAGAAGCTAGAAGAAACAAATGCTTTTTAAGCAAATGCTGCAGTTTTGGAATAGCTGACACACAAATTTGTTTTTAATAGATTTACTGACTAAAATACTCTTTAATTAGAATGTTTTTAATTAGAATTCACTTCCATACATTATAAACCACAAAGCTAGATTCCACCTTAATTTATCTGAAAATATCAGCATTTCTGTTTTAGAGAGCATTTGTGCTACCTGCTTACTGGAATTAAGTGATTCTGATAGTCTTTATACTCTGTAACAACTGGTGCCTTTTTTCTGTATAAAACACCAGATATCAGTGAAAGCATCAAGGAAAATCTGGGGCCAAAACCATCAGCTTTGCTGGAATTTCATGATTGCTACATGTGAACCCTCATTTTGGTAAGTTGTTGCAGCTGAAAAGGTGGCTATACTCAAATGGTTAAGCTCATACAACAAACACACATTTCAGGTTTTGCTGTCTACATCTATTAATCAAGAAATCCTCCTTTTACAAAAGGTGTTCTCATATTGAAAAATGCTCAGTTCATTGGCTTATTCTCTGCAAAAATTAATAAACCCCTGAAAAATTGCTGTGCACAACAGCTTTAATAGCTCTGTCCGGCTGCTTCCCAGTCTCTATCCCTCGAAAATAAAGCAAACTCTAACTGTAAATCAAGGCCACTGAAATGAAGGCCAGTCGCACATCACAGAGAATGATTTTATAGGTGGAACATGAGGTTGCTAATTTCTAGAATAAATTATTGTGCTTTACTGGATGTCATTCCATTTACACAATTTTTGTTACAAAGACTTAAAAACAAAATTAAAAGCCCTGATACAGACTAATTTTAACATGTCTAATTTTTTTCCAGATATCTCTCAAAATAAAATATTTACCTGACAATGTGCCAGGAAATCCCTTTCATTAAAACAGAAACTGATACACATGTTGTGAAGTTATCTGACTTATAATACCAATGATCTTTAATAGAGTTATTTTATTACCAGAATAACATTTCTACTTGACAAGTCTGGAGTCAATATTTAATAGATTTAGGTCAAATTTAGCAATAGGATTTTGCAAAAACCCGGAAAGACTAAAATTTGACTGCAAACTCCTAAAGTAGGTTTACATATTACAAAATGAGCATTTTCATAAATATGCATGTCTCATAAATATTTGAGAAAAAAATGAAATGAGTTCCAATATCTAAATGATTGTCTAATTAATAATTCTTTTGATAGGGCAGTCTTGAATATATATTAAACACATGAGAAAAAAGAGAAAAAGAGAAAAGAAGGAAACAACGACAGAAGGAAGAAGGGAATAGAGAAGGGAGAAAAGAGAGGAAGGAAGGAGGGAAGGAAGGAAGGAGGGAAGGAAGGGAGGAAGGAGGGAAGGAAGGAAGGAAGGAAGGAAGGAAGGAAGGAAGGAAGGAAGAAAGGAAGGAAGGAAGGAAGGAACATTAGAAAGATTATTAAATCACACTTCTCCATTTTAAAGTTTGAAAATCAGTGCAGAAGACTCTTTAATCTCATCTATATTATATGAAAGTCCTCACATGTACAGCCTGTTGCACATGAAAGATCACTGTTTGATTCCTGGCACAGCTGGGGTCCAGGGCTTCAGGCAGCAGGACTGCATGAATTTAGGAATAATTTCTACTTGAGGAAGTGAAAATCCTGGGGAAGAAGAGGTTGGAGGAGCATGGTGATGATGGCCCATTGGACACTGATGAGATTCATCTTTGAATGGGAATTCTGCACTGGTTGTTCTAGCTATAAATGTCAGCCTGAGTTGCAGTGGTCAAAAGATGTAAGAAGCAATTCACATTCTTTGATGAATGGTCATTCCCTCTAGAATTTCAGAGACAAATTCATTATTTTCTTTAGATTGTTGTCCCACTGAAAAGTTGTTATCATCTACATAGAAAGTAGGAACAGAAGTGGCGAATCACCACATGTAGCAAGTGTTTCATGAAGTCAGTCATTTGACCGAT
Organism: Apaloderma vittatum; assembly: GCF_000703405.1. Taxonomy (NCBI): domain Eukaryota; kingdom Metazoa; phylum Chordata; class Aves; order Trogoniformes; family Trogonidae; genus Apaloderma; species Apaloderma vittatum. The sequence goes on from NW_009733717.1 coordinate 15,089, forward strand.
TAGGCACTGAGTCAGATTTAGGAAGCGTTAAAGGGAAGCAACAAGCAACCTAGTGCCCTGTGCACAGCTTTCAGCAGTTACACTGAAGATGTGCTGAGCAGGAGTACGAAAAGAGCTGAGCTATAGCTCTACATCTTTTGACTGGCATGGTGCAGTCAGAGCTATACCTGTGGAACATATGTCTAAAAGTACTTTTCTCTGGAGGCAGTGAGGTAGCTGTGATTCAACTGGCAGTCCAGGTCCTGCCTCATTCCTTGAATTGCAGCAAGATCTTTATAGTGCCTAGTCTCACGCACCCATCTTTTCCATATCTATGAAATCACACCAAAAATGCAAAATCTATAAAATCAACAGAGAAACAAGCTTGTATAAGACTGAGTCATCTTTCTAAGCTTGTGATTTACAACTAATCTGAACAACTTTTGTTGACATTCACCAGTACTGCTATTTATGAAGTTACTATATTTGTTCACCCATGCGATTATTGACTAGAAGAAATTTCTACTTTTTTCACATACCACATAGCCTTCCTCATCTGTTCCTTGGTGGAAAAAGAATCTCTAGTTTTACTTAAAGCCACTCAAGAATTACAGTTTCTGCTGCCTGATTCAAAATAGTTAAGAGAATGCATTTTTTTTCCAAAGGAGTAGCGTTAAAGATGCAAGAAATTATATTAAATGTCTGATCCACATACAAAACAACATGCCTAACAAAATGCAGCCAAGGTGCACTAAAAATAAACAAGAGATAAGAGAGAAATTCAGCAATTACTCTTTTAGGGAATTTTAACAAAGAAGTTCAGAAAAAGAACTCCTACCTTCATGGTTTGGGAAGAAATAAAAGCCTTGCAAGTTACTGAGGGTAAGAAACAGCATTTATCTGTCAGATACTGAACACAGGGAGATGGAGGTGGTTGAACTCATCAAGGTGGCCAAGCAGTTGCCAGGCTCAGGCCAACACTCCTTCATTATGAAATATGAATCCCACTTTTCATGTTATGTCCAGGAAAATTATTTCTATGAATTGTGTAAGTGCAAGGATCATATCTGCTCTCCACAGTGTTTGAGTATGAAATGTTAGCAGTTAGCTTGGAAATTATTTGCACTATAAATTAAGAGGGCCAAGTTTTGTGAACGTAAATGTGCATTCGCGTAATTTTAGAGTGCAGTTTTGATCATTTGGCCTGTGGCTGTAACTGTTCAGTTTTTCATGTCCTTAGAGCAGTAAAAAGATGTTATTCTTCCAGACAGACCTCGGGAAAAGTCTGGACTCCATGAAAGTTGCACTGTAACTCTTCTAAATTCCCCTAATTAGAAGATGAAAATGTGTCTCTTGATTTTGGTCTCATCTTTGCAGAAGCTGAAAAAATTGACCTCTCGTAACTATTCCTAGTAAGGGACAGTTACTCAGATTCTACAGTCAAGGGCATTCTACATATTAAGAAAATATTTACATATTAAGAAAATTAATGAAGCAGCCCCAGGTGTGTTATGAATAAAGAATGGATGTTTGGGATTACAAGAAACTGATCAGAAGAAAAATTATTATTAGAAAGTACAATTGTCTGGACACAGACCACTGCTAAAGAAATGCTAAAGAAACGTGTTAAAGTGTGGATAAAAGGTGAGTCATTGGTACCTGGAAGAAACAAGAAAGACTAAAACTTATATGAAGAAAAGTTTCTGGAAAGATGGAATAAGGAAGAGCTCCCTTCCAGTCTTTATGTTCCCCACCTACTGAACACAAAATTTGGATATTGAATTTCTAAATTTCTTGGTGGAACTTCTGCCTTCAACTTCTGTGGAAATGTCACCTGTTTTATGGTATGCATAGTTTTTGTGGGTTTTGTGAAATAAAATCATAAGTATTATTCATGGCAATGAACAAAGCAATGAACTCAAAGCATCTGCTACTATTGCAGCGGAAACAACAGGACCTCACATTACTGCGTTCACTGGTATCAAATAGGGAATAGACGTCAGGTGAATCCCTGAGTTTCTTTAGTACACTAATATTTCTCAATAAGGAGAAGCTAAACCATAATCAAATTGTAAGTGAAATTGTCAGGAGACTCAAATCAGCAAGAAGGTAGGCAGGAAAGATTTGGGCCTAATATATGATATTTATGGCAAATAAATATAAAATTAGTGTTCAACACCAGACAAAATGAGCTGTGCTCACATTTGACAGAGAAAGAAACCTGCATGACAAGAATACACCAAATGGATGTAATTGTCATTTTCCCTAATAATATAATCACCAAAAAGGTTCAGTAAGTCCAAGTGAAGATATGGAGTCTGAAGTATCTGCGTGAGGCAGCGCTTCAGCTGGGGCAGCAAAATTACCCTACCACTACTGCTGTGGGAATAAATTGAACACCTTCCAAAGTCAACACCTTTAACTAATACAAAATCTATTTACAAATTTATTTAAAATTACCGAAAAAGAAAAGAAGAAAGGACAATATTCCATATACTTGCACATTTACTAACACAAATTTATAGTAGCTCTGTACTTTCCCCCTTTCAAGAGGAGAATTGGGGTGAAGTTGATGAAAGATGATGAAAATTGCTAGGTCCCTGAAAAATGGACAAATATTTTTCAGAATCTTTTATTTACAAACTGACATGTAAAAGCAGAAAGCTAAGAGATGTCCTCATGCAGCATCCTTTTCTGATCAACTGGATTTTTTATAAGGAATACATTATTATGTGCCCTTGAAAACTCTGAGTCTGGGGAGATGCAGAGGCTATGCAATATTACTTAATAACACCTGAATTGTATCTAAGTGTATTGATCTACCACGTGTACCATTTGTACAGCCTGGTGATTAGTTTAAAGCAAAAGCAGTCAGGATTTCTGTTCCAAATTCCAATGTTCACTTACTGTGGGACATAAGGAAAACTCCTTACTCATCTGTGATAAGGGTGAAATTAAAAGACTTACTCGACCCAACAGAGTTCAAGCAGTCTAAAGAAGTGTGGCCGTTATTGGGTGAAATCTTCAATACTTTCTAATCTTCATAAATATTCAAATGGCTCCCAAAGCTATACTATTTGAGTGTCTGCAATGCATAGATGCTATTTCATCTGTTTGGATAGGAATTTATATACAAGCCAACAGAAAAAGTAAACCCTAAAATGAAGGAAAAAAATAATAATTCTACATAAAGAAATAATAGAAAAACACATGGAGAATTCCAAGCCAAATGAAAATTAACTTTAAATGTTTGCACTCTGCAGTATATCGTGTTCACACAACCAATTAAAAGAAATGCCATCTCGTTTGGAAAATATCTATTGATTTCCCAGTTCATCAGATCAGCTTGATGTGTCCGGCAATGACTCCTATGACATCATCAATATTTTTCTATTTAGAATAATGAGTTATTTTATATGCCAAGAGCTATAAAAAAGACTATATACATATATTTCTAGGGACATCAGCTTAAAAACCATCTCGATTTCCCCCCTCAACATAAAATATTTTTTATCCACCTTTTAAAAAAAAATTTTGGATCTCGCCATGAGATTCATTTATGGAACTCAGTAAATTTGTTTAGTTTATAAACCGTCCTCTAAATCATGTTTTCCCTATTAGATGCTGTCGTTTTGGCCTGCATTTGGGGTCCAGATTACACACATTTTTCTTTCAGAGTATGTAGAACACATTTCAGAGAAATCCTCCCAGCCTTGCTGCCCCCCTCCCCCTTTCTTCTTTTTTAGCCTCCTGTATCTTTTAACTGTCTGGATTCCAACTGCTACATATTATCTCTAAATCTTTCTACAGAGTCAAAAAGGCATCCATTCAGCAAGATGTTTATTCTGTTCAATTCACTCGTGTATGTTTTCTAAGCTACACTTACAGCTGACTTTCAGCCCAGTTTCTAGCAATGGAAAGGAATATTTATATGCCCTGGACATAGATGCATCCTTAATCAGAATTCCTCACAGGGCCAATTGGCGTAGAAAAAAATCAGGCAAGTTCTGAGCCAGGACTGAGCGGTGAGACAGTTTTGACATCTAACCCCATGTAATTCTTTCTTCTAAGATTCTCCCTCTGGGAACAGAGGAGGCAAAAGAAATTCCCTGTCCTTCCCATTCCCTTCCAGCCCACTCAACATGGTGGGCACCCAGGCTCTGCAGGGACACTATTTCACTGTGGCCAAACATACAGGGCAGTTTAGACATCTGTGAAAACTCCTTGAAGCTGGAAGGGCAGGAAAATGCAGAGATATTGCTACTTTTGAATGCTCTTTGTTTGGTGTACTTTTACACAACCCAGCCTGTTTCAAATGACAGGGTCCATGGGGCCCCTTGCTAAGCAGGATAAAGCAGAGTGTTTCTACCCTTTCAGTAGGGCTGAGCAACACAGAGCTCTTTGCCACTGGGAATGCCATCAGCTGCTCAAACTCCAGACTGAGGTCGATCATAGCACTCTGAATGAGCAAAGCAAAACACATGGCCCAAACCCCACTTATTTATCGTACCTCTTCAGCAGATGCTGGAATGTGGTTTGCTGACCTCTGGTGGTTGTCAAAGCTATAAGAGGTGGTTTGCCAATCAGACCTGGAAAGCGAAAAAAAGAAAAAGGTATGAACTACTAAAGCAGTGCAGCCATGGTGTTAGTAGGAGAAGATGAATATTTAAATCCCCAGGTTTTGAGCTACTGTTCTGTGCTGCAGGCAGATTAAAGTGCAACACTTTCTCCTCTATGGCTTTAGTGAGGAAGCAGAGCAGCAGCTTCTGTGTCACGTGTTCTTACACCTAGGATGTTTCCTTTACTTTCCTTTACTTTTCCTGGCTCATCACTCCTACCCATGCATGGCCCTGTATTCCCAGAGGAAGGCTCTGATGTCCTATGGAGCTAGGCTTAGAAGGGATGCCTGCAAGGGCAGGTGATCAGAGCGACTGAGGGAGGAAAAGCAAGGCATGTCCTTCACAGGGTTATGCAGAGTTTGCACCAGGAAGACTCTGTGCAAGGCTTGGCTTTATCTCACCTGTTTTGGGCCTTAACCCTCACTTTGAATACATCTTTGAAAGTAGGTCTAAGGTGACACTGAGTCAGGGGCAGCGTGCCCACACTCTGGGAGGGCCAAGCCCCTGGACCTGTGTTCAGCTGGTAGAGACACAGTGCTTCCCCCACTGTCCCTGACCATGCTCCCCACCACACACTGTCCAGCAAGTCAGAGAATAGCCTAGGATTGTATTAAATTCATCCTCTGAGAATAAAAAAAAAAGGCAAACCCTCCATCTCAGACATTATTAAAGTCTGCCATGATTCATGTTTGTCCTTGGTTATATTCCTTCCAGGGAAGTGTTTTCCTCTGCTCATGGAAATGTATGCTAAATATAAACACAGCTTTCTCAGTGACATTTGACCAGTTTAATGACTATACCATCTTCAAGGACACTTTCTGCTGTTCTGTACTGAATCCAGATTGTTCCTATTTGCCTTTTTCTGACAGAATAGTAGCTAAACCAGACTGTAGTCTATTTGAGTCAGAAATCGTTTCTGGTTACATGACTGCCTGAAATTTTCCATTTAACAAGTGACAAATATTCTCTGGTTTTCCTTGTTACCCATCAACATGCATTATTCTGTTCAAGACTGTATTGTCTTACCTATTTTTTTAGCTTTGCCACTGACCCCCTGAAGTCTCTAACTGCTAGCACCGGTCCTCATAATTTGCTGAAATTACACTGAATTAACTGGTAGAGATAATACCAAAAAGGATTCAAATCAGTATTCTTTTAAGATCAATCTGCTGTGAAAAACTTGTTCCAAATGGCTTTTCCTAGCCCAGTCCTGACTTAGTTAGGAGAGATAGATTTCTGCGTTGGAAAATAAGGTAACAGATGGTCAAGAGCACCTCTGGTTAGCATGCTTCTAGAAAATGGAAAAACACATCCACACTAACCATGCTACAAATGAGATTAGACTCTGTTATGTTAAAGCAGTGTAAAAACATTCTGTAAATATAGCTTTAGGGTGAGTGCCTTGACTTCTTTTAAAATATTCTTTTAGGCTGAGTTTGTAAAGAATCAATAGAATACCACTCTTACGGATGACTCTTGAGACAAACGATCATCACAAACAGTTAGTTCTCAATTCTCTTGTGTAAGCAGGTGTAGGCTGGCATTTTCAGTATCTGCTTAGTGAGACAATAGTTCATTTCTTTATTAAGGGCTAAAATTTGTCCTCTGATATGTGTGAATGGCTCCCATTGAAGTAAATGAAAATGTCAATTAATTATTTAGCTTAGTTAGAGGGTTATAACTAGAGCAGTAATGAGAAGAAATTAAAAGAAGAAAAATTTAGATTGACTATCAGAAGAACATCTCAGGCAGTGAGACTAGAACATTGGAACATGTGTGTGATTTTAAACATGAGATTGCTAACTGGTTTGTTGTTTTTTTTCTTAATGTTGCATACATGTATATTTCAGTTCTTGAAGTGGATCTGGACTACACTTTGCCCATCATCATCACATTAGACAGTGGAATAATTTCTCAAGGGAAAACAACACTTGGAAACATTTAAATTAGACTGGAGAAACATCAGGAAATATAGCACGGAAATCAATTCCACATTAACAGGAAGATATAGTGATTGATCTTCATCATCTCTGTATTCCACTATAGTGTTTATAATTTGGATCTTATAGTTTATTTCCATCTGCAGGATATGGAGGTCTGAGAAGGTGAAAGGAGTAGTTAACTTCATTACCCATGTAGGGCGGATATATGTCACCAGGCAAATAAACGGTACTTCTCCTGACCACAACCAGTAATCTCCTGTTTGAAAACTACCAGGAGCCCACAGAACATGATTTGCCTCATCTGTCTCACCAGTAAGAACAAGTACAACCTGGAGTATCACTCATTTGCAGGATACACAGTGCTTACACCCACTGTTGGCAAAGTCTGGTACTGAATTAATGTGGCTATGTAAGTTTTCAATCTGTGTCCATGGACAAAGACCAGCATCGTCTTTCCTGTTGGGAACCGCCAGAGCCAGCCTACTGATCATTTGTGTCATCTTATGATATTCAGGTCAGTGGCAAGGCACAGATAGAAACAGAGCAGCCATCCCACCGCTGTGTAATCTGACTTCACAAATTCTGTAGTTTGCTTCCCTGAGAAAAGAAAAGTATGCATTTCACCTGTGCAGCCCAGGAAACTAGAATATTATTCTAAAAAGTGCTTCTGCTAATTAGGTCTTCAAAAGAGAACCTGTACACGATCTTTAGCATGCAATAAATATCAAAGCATATGTCCTCAGTATATGGATGGTTAAAATCACAGATACAGAGAGTACTATATGAACTATATGGTAGGGTGCTATACGAACTACATAGTGCTCAGAACTGTTCTTCAAATGCACTAGCACATGCATATTATAAACCATAGCAGCAGAAGTGATGGCAAAGCCTTTATGTTTTCTGACAATACAGCTCTTTGAAACACTGCTGGCAGACTCTCTCTCTCTACATCATGTCACACAGGGCAAGGAATGGGACAGAGCCTCTGTGCTTCTCAGTTCATACACATGCCATACAATACAAGAAGCCAGCTTTATAAAGGCGTGCTGAATGAGGCTCTGTGCCTGCAAGGGAAATTTAATTGGATTTCTTTATAGGTTGCAACAATCCAATGAAAAATTATGTAAGAATAGCATGATTCAGTTTCAGCATGCACTTGAATAATAAGATTTTTTTAAGAGATAATTCTTCATGCACATACAGAAAAAAAGTGTAAAGATGAAAACAATATAAACCAGTATTTTTCAGCCCAAATAGACTGCATGGCCCAGCTTTACTCACAACAGCATAGACATTGTGCGTGTCATTGTCCCAGGTTAGGATATAAAAGCACAGATTATAAGCCATTTGATGTGAATATATAGGCTTTCACATCTTCTAAGTTTGACTTCTTGGAAGAATAACGGCATCTTTCATTCTGCCGCTATGATCTGAATCAAAGTGTTTAAGAAGAGAAATAAAAATAAAAGAAAATATTGCTTCATCCAGCTAGCAGATTCACCTCAACGAATAATGACGAGTTCAAGCATTATTGATTTCAGTTGCTTGGGTGTAACTTACTTAAATATTTTGGTATGTTTCTTCATATTCTACATATGTTAAGTAGTAGCCAAATAAAACCAGACAGGCTTTGGATTTCTTAAGGATACGTACGAGGGTCTTGCAAGTGTGTATGCATGCTTATTTGTGTAGATATGTATCACACATGACCAACATTTGTACTTAACTACTAGGTAAAAAGTGACATCTAACTTGACAACTGCCTGTGGATTTCTATTACATCCAGATACAGCAAATTATTAATCCTATGGTAACTTCAGACAAAGCTGGAAGGATAGCTTTTGTTGTATTTAATGTGAAAATTAAGACTATGACTCAAACTTAACTTAGTGTTACTTAAATCTGTATTAAGTTTTAACCTGTTTGTCTGGTGTTCTTTTTTTCAGTGCACAACAAAGTTTTGGACTGGGAATGTAAAAGAACATTGTATAATTTTCAGTGACTTTAGCATACAAGAAGGAGATGAATGAGACTTATGGCTCCAGAAAAGAGCAGATGGAAGTTTGAAAGTTTAGAAAAACACATTAATTTTATGTTTCTGGTAAAATTATCAGCAATCAAAATGAGATCTTTTTTGATACTGCAGATTTATCAGTTTTTACAAAGAAGGCTGCCTTTCTCTAATGAGTGAGCTCTTGTTTTAGAAATTACAGTTAAAAAGCTAGTGACTTTGAAATGAAATGTTATATACAAAGTGCACAATTTTGCATCAAAATGTAGATTTTGTGATCAAGTACATAACACTGATTTGCAAAATACACAGGCCAATCAGTATCACAGCAGAGATCTACCTATACTATAGTTGACTCTCTTGTTAACACTTTTAAATTTTCTTCTACTGTTTTTTTTTTTAAATACAACATTCTTAGCCAGAGGGTTTTAGAAGTTGAACAGCTTCAGATTGGTGCCTGGATGGCCTATTGTTTTAAATTTGTTGATATGTAGAGAAGGGTTTCCTCAGACAGCCTGCCCACACCTTCTCAGGTACAGAGGCTGTCTTGAGGACAACAAATTCTTCAAGCATGTTTTGACTGCAGATCTGAGGATTCAAGTCCCAGAGGTGCCTAATACCGGCCTCATACATTTGACATTTTCCCCATCTAGTATTCATTTTTATACCCCTTCTGATCCACCACTTTGAAGAAACTATATGAAAATTTATATTCCTAAAAGAGTTGAGGCTTCAGGAAAAAAAAGCAAGACAGAGTCACAGACCATGTGCATCACATCAACCCGTTCACCATCCAAGCAGCAGACAGGTTTCTTTCTAGTCTGGTGGCTGAGCTGGGGAACCTGACATGGACCTGCTACTTGCATTTGGCATTAAGCAGGTCCTCGAAAATAAGAAATAAAAATAAAAATTAAAAGCATCTGTTGTTACAGACTCCTGATGCCAAAGGGGAATTTCTTCATTTGGGGGAAATCTAACCTGAGAACAACGTGGACTTACGAAGGAGCTCATATTGTTTCCTCAAAGAAAATGACATGTACTCACTCTCTGTTAATGGAGAGGAAAGAGAGTGAAGAAGAGAAGACTTTGAAGATTTAGCAAGAGAAGGAATGGCTATGCACAGATGAGAAGTGGGGAGGGAAGAAGGAGGAGTGGAGGTTAGTGGAAACACTGTTGATGAATGGGAATGGCAGTAACAGGATCACTGTGAAGAGTGACATGAAGGATGAGTGTTGGCAGATTAGGGACTAGAGTAATGGTGCAGAGTTATGTGCAGGATGGAAATAAAATGGAGATACTGATTTGTGCAACAGGCAGTAGACCTTCTTCTCTCTCTTGTCTGCTCTGAATCAGGGAACCTTTTACCACAAAGATCAATCTTGGAAAGCCCTGGTTATATAGAAAGAAATCCTCTGAGACCACAGTTTCATGGTACAGGCAAAAATGCCACCTTAATACATTACTGCTGTTTCTTGTCCTTGGTCACTTTTCCTGCTCTTTTCATCATGCCTGGTATTTTTGGGTATACATTCTGAAGCATGTTACAGGGTGACCCAGGATTAAAAAGAACCCTGCAAAGCAAAGGTTTGATCTTAGCCCAAATCCATTCAACAACGTTTCCTTAATGCAAAATTATGGCCTACACCTGCCAGTGTGAGGTGACACCTGGGGGTACCTTCGCCCACGTTCATGAAAAGATCAATACAGGAAGCATATACTATGTGCACAGGGACCAGCATGAGGTCAACATCATGCTTCAGTTTATGCATGTCAGAGAGTGCAGGAGAACATATTCCAACATAGGTAGAGTTCTTACTTCTCTGAGGTTTTCCCTGAAGTCATTCCCATTCACCCAAGAAATTCTGGGTAGACAAATGTCTTCACACCTCTCTGTACACCCTTTTCTATGTAAAGCGCTTTTTTCACAACTGCTTTAAAATTTGATGGCATTCTTGCATTCACTTTACATTTGACATGTTTTATGGTTCATGGTGTTTTGGCATTTTTGGGGGGAATCAAGATCAGCAGTTTCTGATATGCCCATATCCCAAGACTATATCTTCTTGAAGAAGAAGTGGGAAGGTACTCAGGGTATAAAATCGTGGCTGTACCAGAAAACAGAGTTTCTCATTTACTCAGAAGCTTATGAAGTACCTGGCAACAATTGCCCAAGCAAGAGATACTGAGCTGCAATATTTAACAAATCATAGAACCATAGAACGGACTAGGAAGGCACCTTAGAGATCATCTAATCCAACCTCCCTGCCATGGGCAGGGATGCCTTTCAATTAGACCAGGTTACTCAAGGCCTCATCCAACCTGGCCTTGAACATCTCCAGGGAGGAGATCATCCACAGCCTCTCTGGGCAATTCATTCCACAGTCTTGCCACCCTCGTACTGAAGAATTTTTTCCTAGGATCCAATCTAAATCTGGTTTTGTTTAACTTAAATCTGTTTCCCCTTGCCCTATCAGTGGACACTTTCATAAAAAGTCCCTCTCCAGCCTTCCTATATGTTCCCTTCAGGTATTGGGAGGCAGGTATAAGGTCCCCTCAAGTCTCTTCTCTATTCAAGACTGATCAATCCCAGTTCCCTTAGACTATCCTCATAGCAGAGGTGCTCCTACCTCTGGATCATTTTTGTGGCCCTCCTCTGAGATCAATCCAACAGATCTATGTCTCTCTTATGGTGGAGACACCAAAACTGGACTCAGTATTTGAGGTGAGGTTTCACAAGAGCTGAGAAAAGGAGGAGAATCACCTCTCGACCTGCTGGCCACACTCCTCTTGATGCATCCCAGGACGTGGTTGGTCTTCTGGGCTGCATGAGCACACCACCGGCTCACATCAAGCTTCTCGTCAATCAACTCCATCAAGTCCTTCTCTCCAGGGCTACCATCAATGCACCTTGTACCCAGTTTGTATTTGTGTCTGGGATTAGCTTGACCCAGGTGCAGGATCTTGCATTTTGGCTTGTTGAAGCTCATGCAGTTTGCAGTGGCCCATTTCTCAAGCCTGTCAAGGTCCCTTTGGACTTCCCTTTCTTTCAAGTGAGTCCACAGCACCACAGAGTTTGGTGTTGTCAGCAAATTTGCTGAGGGTGCACTCGATGCCATTGTCCATGTCACTGATAAAGATGTTAAACATCACTGGACCCAGAATAGACCCATGAGGAACTCCACTTGTCACTGGTTTCCATGTGGACATTGAGCCATCAACCACAACTATTTGAGTGCAACGTTCTAGCCAGTTTTTTATCCACTGAGTGTTCCGTCCATCAAGTCCATGTCTCCCCATTTTAGAGACACGGGTGTCATCTTGTCTTGACCTGCTTAAAGTCACAGTGATTCATTTTGATTCCAGAGAAAAAATTAAGACACAAAGAAGGTTAGATGTCACAACAGCACAACCATTTATTGACTAACAACCACTGGAGAGCGATAGAAAAGAAAAATAATGAAATGAGAAAATGACTGTAAAATGTTTAAGATAGGAAGAAGTATTGCTACCAACACAGATCCCGCAACATCTCGCAGGTCTGCCTGTTTTGATTCGATGGGGAAGATCTCCAAAGAGTAGTTTCTCATGGTGGCCTTATACAGTGTCCCAAGAACTACCCTCCTGCTGTTTAGTGTATGTGTATGAAGGTCGTCAGGAGTGATCTTCACTCCCCCCCAGCATCACCTCTGTTCGTGGAGCATGCATAGTTGTCCAGAGGTTCCATTTTTGCAGATGTAGCGTGACTGTGCACCTTTGGGTTTTTGCAGATGTAGTATGACTTGACAATTTGCACATCATTGGGCTTTTGTGCTTGCCAGGTGGCTGCCTTATTAGCCATTGAGCTAATAAGTTGTTGTTTAGGGCTCATCAGTCAAGACCTGTCGCTTATCAGTGGTCCAAGCTTGCAAACAGCAGCCTCAAAGTTTCTTCATGGGGAATTTCAGCAAGGTTGAGATAAATATTTAACACAGTTTGTTACACCTGTGGGACAGTGTCAAATGCTCTGCACAAGTCCAGGTAAATGACATCAGTCACTTTTCCCATGTCAACCAGCACTGTAGTGTTGTCATAGAAGGCCACCAAATTAGTCAGGCACGATTTGCCCTTAGTGAAGCCATGTTGGCTCTCATCAATCACTTTGTTATGGGGGCATAAGATGGCCTGAGAAGTCCTTCTTTCTCATAACAGTACTGTTGTTTGGAGTGGTCGATAACCAAAGCTTGGTTTTCTGTTTGCTTCTCTAAGTAAAATGGTTTGGGGGATAGATTTGAGTATAATTTATGCTTGATGGAAAACAAAACAAAACAAAACAAACAAAGATAAACACCCATGCATACTTAAAGACTGTATCCTTCTTTGAGCTGCAAGGTAACGGCCAGGGGTATATCAGTGACTGAACATGGAAGAGAGGTTACCTGAACAGCACTGAATCTCAGAGAGGGGTCTGGCAATGTCATGCAAGGGAGTCCAGGTGGGAAAGCATCACCGTGGGGGAAGCAGGGCCTGTTTTCGTATGAAGTTTGGAAATGCTCTTAAGATATGTAGGATCCTCCATCCAATTGCCATGGATGCCACACCAGTAAGATCTAGATATGGTATTTTCATGTGGTCACTGTTACCATAACCACTTCTATGTTTTTTGCACAACAACGATTTTTCACCTGAGCCTACTTAGAAACTTCAATCTACAGATATTCGACTCCCGGTTAGGTTAGGGAAGAGGGTTAAGTTTTAACAGAGGTCCATTAGCACACCAGAATAATCTTCCGTTCTTCAGTATTCCCAAGCAATCTCCTAGGGAAAGTCTGGCAAATCTGAGGATTTTCTGTTGTTGCCCTTTTTCTGTTTCTAGAATTTAAGTCCTGTTCTTCAAAATGTTTACATATTTACCCATTTTGCCCTATACATTTGGAATACTAGACTTCCTTGGTTCATACATGATCACATTTTTGAGAAAAATAGTTCTGGTCTCGAAAACTCAGATAAGTGGTTTTTTCTTCTTTCTCTGAGGTACAGAATAATTTATTGCAATATAAGGACGTAAAGGATAGTTAGTCTTTAAAGCTTGATACTGCCCCACAGATGTGGATGAAAATTCTGTCACGGAAATTCATGAGTCAACACTGGGCTATATGAGGTTCAGAGCTTTCTAGCTTTAAAGTCTAAGGGCTTTTGGGTTTGATTTCTTATTGCTTTTTATTCCAAAAATGAAGGACAAAGTCAAGGTCTTTCCTGATCTAATTCTGTCTTCGGGAACTTTTATCTGCTAGCAGGGAATCTCTGATTATATTAACATCCATCTCCTCCAACCTTCCATCTACAGTATCACTCTCAAAGTTGCTGTTTGTTACAAAGCACACATGTTATCCTATTAATGTCAAAGAATAATTCACTTAAGCCCTTTTCCCTCTGCTAGGAATTTAGAATACAGGGTTCTATTTGTCTTTGTTTTACATGGCAGCCACAATCAGATTGGAGGGTAGATGTGTAAGTTGATGATATAATTGTTTTCTGTATAAATATTGTCATGAAAGCAAAGCCTGCAAGAGCAATATTCTGTGTCTGATGACTGGACAGACCTAGTTTGTACAAATCAAGCATTTACAAATTAATTATACTTGTGAAAGATTTCTCCAACATCCCAACTTAAAAGCAGACTTATGTTATTAAAACTGTATTCCTCTTTGTGTTATTTTGATACCATAGACTTTGTTATGGTAGTTAGTATTGCATCGATATTTTCAGTGTAACTAATTCTCATTCTTCAGATATTTGAGACTAAGATATGTTAATTCAGAGGGAACTCAAACTGAATAGATAAATAAAAATAATAAAAATAATAAAAAATAAAAACTAAAACTAAAAAATAAAAATAAAAATGGAAGAACCATCCTCCCTCTGAAGTTCTTTGACACTTCTTGCAATATATGTAGTATCAGAAACAGACAACAAATTGCCTTACAGGTATCTTTTTGTCTGCTTAATCAACTCTTCTATGTTACGCAATACAGTTCTGAAGATATAGATTGTACCTGTGTATTTAGAAATTTAGACCACAGATCCTTCACCCAGTAGTCATTTCTTTTTCATTGTCAAAATATTAGTATAGCTGATTTTATGTTAGGCAACTATACTTCACCTGACACATTATTTAGCCAGAACTGGTGATTAAAGACTAAGGAGATTTTTCCTTTTGTTGTCAGCACAGATGACCAATTGCTTTCTCTTCCTTGACACCTTTCCTTTTTAATAGCAGAGGAAAAGAAGTAGAATGTGAGTAGGCTGGAGAATTGCTGAAAATTTCCAGCCCCTCAATTTTGGCAGTTCCACTGGATGAAAACGCGAAGAGGTAGGAGTGGAAAGGCCATGATCCCAGGCCAGGGTGTCTTGGGGAAAATGCAAAGACTTTGAGTAATTCCCCTTTGGACTCTTCTCAACGTTCTCAATGTTCAAGTCAAGGGAAGCTGAATCAAAATAAACGGACAAGCAACTGACTTTAAGAAGAAAACTAAGAGAGACATGTGTCTTGATCATCACTATAAGAATGTCCAATACTAGTAACATCAAAGCCAACAGCAACAAAACCTGAAATAGATGGAAGATCTCATGAAATTTATTCAGATTAGGCAGGTAGACTATAGTACATGAATAATTTTAGCAGTGTGAAATTGTCTTTGAGACTGATATGCCTCGTACTGAACTCAACCTCCAAGAAAGAGTGGGTCATCTTGTACTAGCTAAGGCCTCTCTGACAGACACCTGAGAAAATATTTGTTGATATAGACCAGGGACTGCATTGAACTAGTGAAACACTATTTCACTGTCTTGAAGTATTTCCTGGCATTGTTAATTAAATAATGAAGATTCACTAATAAAATCTGGGTTCACTAATAAATCAGAGTTCAGTAAATCCATGTCCCCCAGAGACGTCTGCTCAAATGACAGTAATTCCAATATTGTCTCCCATATATTTTACTTGTCAGTAGGTTCCTCCTCTTTTAAAGTTAAGGGAAGTAGGTGGAGCAAGAGGCCCCCTTGACTTAAATTCAAGCTTCTGAGGCTGCTGAAAACCAAAAGAGAAGCCACCAAAGCAGATGTATACCTGTTGAGAACTACATGTTCCAGTATGTAAAGGGTAGCTACAAAGAAGATGAACACTCTAGTTTTACAAGGAGTCATGTGGAGAAGATTAGATGTAATGGGTATGAGTTATTCCTGAGGACATTCCAATTGGAAACAAGAAGAAAATTTTCTACAGTGGAACAATCAGCCATTGGAACAATGACACCAGGGAAATGGTGGATTCCCCAACATTGGGCAGTTTTAAGCTTTTCCTGGACAAGGCGCTGGGCCACCTTGTCTAACCCATGCTTTTGCTATGAAAGCTTGAACCAGATGATCCTTAATGTCCCTTCGGACTTGATATTCTACGACCCATAGCCCGCACAGACCCATGTAGTCTGGGAAACTTCTGCCACCTGTCTCACCACATTCCTCCAAGTAAAGCAACATAGGAGAAATAGCTTAACTCAGAGAGCACAGCTTCACAGGGATGAGATGATCTGTTACTTCACTGTCGTGGAAGGGTACCGTAATGTTCTCTTTCA
>NW_009733717.1:31281-60952 GCF_000703405.1 Apaloderma vittatum
CTGCCAGTGCACACTCCAGCTGCATACCTTGTGCACTCTCTACTTCCCAGTGGGAGCTGGTAGCAGCTGTGAGCTTGCAAGATGAGTGGGAGATGAAGTGAAGAAGACCTCATTTGGCAATAGTGATAAGCTGTAATATTGCATGAGCACTTTTGAAAGCCGAAGTCTGAAAGAGCTTAAGGATTCTCTTAGTCATAATATTAAAAAAATATATCTTTTGGAAAAAAAGTGTGAAATAAGTGCTGACCCAAGAAAATATTTCATCCATCATGTATCAGCCAGACAACACAGCAGCGATTATTTCAGGTTATCAGTTATCCTTGTGTTAACCACAGAGTGACTCAATATTATTTCCATTGCTTGCCCTCCGCAAGAGATGAAACTCAAATGCATTTTATGTGATACTTTGGAGAAACAAAAGGGAAAGACCAGTTATTCAAACTATTGGGAACCATCCTAAGCATTTTTTTTTTTCTCCTGGTGGTTGTAAAGGAAAGATATATATACAACGGATTTCACAACACTGGCAAGTTGAGCTGCATCAGCTTAAGTGAGCTAATTATGCTGGAATAAACCAGCAAGACCAGAATTCTTTGTAACAAAGAGGACTAGATATGTAGCTAGTTGTGGTAAGCGTAGATCTAAGTGAATCAGTGGGGATATCCCAGTTTACACTAACTAAAAAACATTTAAAGCTAGGAGGTTTTTCTTGCTCCTAGGACCAGCTTTCCTGCTTCTAAATTTAGTCCTTGTTTTTGCCATCTCTCAGAAGACAAAATTCATTAAAAATTTTCTGCCTTGAGTTACTTTGATTTTTCATACTCTTAGAGCATGGGTCTGGAGCCTATTAATAGAGAAATGCTGATCAACTCAAAACTGATTTATGTGGAATAGATCCTGAAAACTGTGGAGTTAATAGGATTTAGGGAGGAAGGGACTCAGAAGAGTTTGCAGGAGCCAAATTACCAGAAGCTGGACTTTTCTGAAGGAAATTATGTGACTTAGGCACACAATTTCCATTAAACTCCTGTAAGATTTGGTCTCTTCAGGCCAGCTTCCTTAAGACGACTCCATTCCCTTGGCCTCTGAAGCCCTCTGCAGAAGCTAGTAGTGCCTGACTGCTTATAGAAAACTTTCTCTCTGCCACCTCAATCTCTTTTTAGAAAAATCTGAGTTGATTTTTTGAAAGTGCTTGTTAATAACCTTAGAATGCAGCACTTACCTTACAAATTAGTTGTTTCATAAACCGTTATATAAGAAATATATGATAGGATTTTCCTTTACCATTTTTTTATGGTTTGTTTCTGGAAAGTAAAGAAGATGTTGGGGTGCACTGATCTCCCCAGCTCTCAGAAAGGCTGTCCTAAGCATCTACATAAAAAATTCGGTTAATGGTGAGAAAGGAGCTCCCCTCCTCCAGACTTTCATGAAGTATGAGTGTTACTTTGAGCACAGGGGTGATGCCCACCTCTGTGCTCCATAGCTCTATGTTAAACTCTGTGAGCTAGCATCAGTAACAAGGTCTTTCCAGACTGAAACACAATTGGACATCTTGTACACGGTCATAGGTTCATCTCCTTAAATCAATCCATCATACCCAAACTTCCATTCAGAAATGTAATGGAGAAATGTTTAATATTTAATACTATACCCTCTTGTAAGTCTTGATGTTATAAAGCTAATTCATCCTCTGGTTTAGCTCAAAGCTATACTGAGCCTCTCTCTAAGTGATTCCTTTACAAGCAAATCCATCACCTGAAAACAACTTTTTAAAAGTGCAGATCTTTCCAGCTGATGACATATTTTTAAAAATGTACCATTTCTTTAATGACAAACACCCCAATATGGTCTCCAGTGGAGAGCAAAATCCTTTGCTATTTTCTTAGCTTTCTTGATGGCAAGATAATTGCAAGAGAGAGTACGTTCTTTGCAGCAGCTGTGATTACTGGGAACACTATAGGAAGCAAATAAGCATGTATGAGGGTTTGTTTTAGCGTACTGGAATAACAAAAGAAAATGTGTGATCCACCTAGTGAACTCCATATACGTTATCCAACACTAATGCATAGTGGCCAGACAACCTTCAGTGGCTCACTATGAGAAGAACATAGCTGGTTAATGGCTGGAGGATGCTCCAAGAGGGGCCATATCTGCAGTCAACAACCCCTCCCAGGGTGCTGTACAGTAGAGGGATTTTTGTGCCAGTGTGTATGCTGGAGAGGAGCAGTGGCCTCCCTTCTCTGCATTTGCCTCCTTCTAACAAAGGAGAGCACAGATTTTCCTCCTCAGCTTCTGGACTAGATGTCCCTTCCCGGGGTGGCCACGAAGGGACAGTTGTGGCAACATCCCCAGATGCTCTCACAGAAATTATTCCATGCTGATACTTAATGTGCTGCTCCTGCAGACCATGTCACTGTCTATTTTGTATATGTCCCTGTTAGCAGAAAGAGACAAACATGGAGCCAGCCTCTCTTTAAATTGTTGAACAAGGCAGGGCAGAAAAGGTGGGCTGATTTATAATGAACATTCAAAATTCTGGGTACCAAAGATACTTACTTCTCAGAGAAGTTATACTTGGGTTATACTTGGAGTCTCAGTTGGTTTTGATTAGTTACTTACGTCTTTTTTTGGCACCTTAATGAATATCGTTTCAGTGATTTACAAATCTGTGTGTAGGCACTAAGGTGCTTTCAAAATAATGACATATATTTCCAAGTGTTTTCTCATAAACTGTTGCAGGATTTAGAAACCTCTTTTGGGCCTGTTAGCATGAAGATGGGGAAGTAAGAACTGACATGCGTGGTTGCTTGTAAACAGAGACCTCTTGCTTTCCTCTAACTGTCTTCTGACATGAAACTAGAGAAGTCATGAAGCTTCACTTTTAGTGCTATTGAGAACCTTTGTCACCATACAAAATCAGGTCCTGTTTATTCTTTTATACATCAACATTCACTGAATTTTATAAGGAAAGTTGCAAAATGGTAAGTAAACCTCATAATTCCCCAGAGGAGTACACACGACTCATTTGTTTTCTCACAGAACAAAATAGAATTAACGTACATTGTGGAGCCACAGTCCCTGGAAAACATCAACACTCTTGACAGTTTCTTCCAGTCAACTGTTCTGAACATAACAGTTTCTTCCAGTCATCTAATCAGAAATTAAGTGTCTACAAGCCAGAGCACAGAATCTCTTAATTTCATTTTGCAGAGCAATTGTGCATCAGACATCAGTATTTAGACTAATATTGTCCTGTGATTTTTTCTAATCTATCCATTTCAAAATGATGATCTAGGATAGGATAATAATAGTATTTTTGGCAGTCACCAGTGGAAGATCATCCTAGTTCGTGTTTCAGTTTTTTATATTATCAAACGGGATAGATCATAGCTGTGTCTGTCTATATCAAAATGTTACCATCAGATGCTTGTCTTTTAAGTTGCATGTTCTTTGTTATCATGAAATATTATGTTTTAGTAAAACAGTACATATGCTTAATCATGTGTTTGTGTACATATACAGTTAATACACAGGGACCTGTGTCTTGAAGACAAATGTTACTTAAAAAACAGTACCGTGCATATGAAAGGACTTATTAGGAGTGACTGGAAGTTTAACAACACAGTTTGAGGTGGAAGGTCTTGTCTGAGAAAATATATTTCACAGGAAAAAAAGGAAGAAGAATTAAATTCTCTGCAAATAATTATTTTTAAGGAATTGAGGGCTACAGCAGAGAGGGAACAGATAACTGCTGTTTTCTTTAGAGACATTGAAGATATTAAAATAAAAGCTAAATTGTCATGATAGTCAGAAAAAAGATTCCTATTACAGTTTCTACTCAGTAGGTATCTGAGACATGAAAAAGATATACAATGGGGTCTCATGCCTTCAGAGCCACTGTTGTGAGGTCTGTATACCCTCCTTCACAAAAATGAAGATTATTCCAGACTTGCAAGGTACAGTAAATGTTAAACATTTAGATAAGCGTTCTTCTAAAATCCTGTAGATCTATAATTAATTCACAGTAACATCATATGCATTTTTTCTGTAGATCCATAATTAATTCAGAGTAATATCATACGCTTTTTTTTTTTCTGAATCATCCTGTGGATTTCTGAAGCTAGAATGTCATTTATTACCAGATAGACACATGTGACTGGCTTCCCTTATGCTAAGAGGAAATGTTGCAGATGGCAGAGTTACTTAGCCTAGAAGCAGTCATAGCCTGTGACAACTGAGGCAGGAATTACAGCTTCTTTTAAAAAGCAGGTGGGGGGAAAAAGGAAAGGGGAAAACAATTAAAAGAGAAATTTGTTTAAAAGAATATTAACGATACACCAAGGCAGGTAGTAGTACAATTAAATATTCCATGACAAAACACTTCTGTGTTGTGAGTGTTGGCTTTTAAACATTTTTGTTCATCTTCTTTGAATTCCTTTGCTATTAAATAATAAATAGAAAGTATGTATTATTTCCATTTTTGCTTATTGTTGCAGCAACTTAATGGTATTACACTGTTACAGCTAATTTTTCTGCATCATACAAATGGTTGGCAACTGCATTTTCTTAAGAGGTGGTTGTCATTTTTAACGTTTTTTATCAATATCTATAGTTTGCTCTTTTGTTTTGTGGCTGTTTGCAATAGTTTATAAAGCTATTTATAAAACTATTGACTATCCTAGCAGAGTAAAATTACAGAAAGGTATTTACTTTCAGTTAAAAGATTGAAGTGATGCAGATGGTTGGTCCAAAAGAGCCTAGAGTACCCTAAATGAGTTCAGGCCAGCCATGGATATGTTTAACATCTTGGCTTACCTGTGACTGAATAATTCTGTCCTATCTTGATACTTTAAATATTCTAAGTTTCAGTAGGGAACTGTGAATGGATAAAGGAAATGTCTGTGGATTTATATACACCTACATGGAGGACTGTGTGTGTAAAACTAAGTTGTTTGACAAATTTCAGTTTTATTCCTTTACCAACAGAAATTATCTAACTAATAATGAAATGGCATATATTATATATACTACAGTCAGTGTATTGCTATAATTGTTAAGAAGCACAAAAACTGTATGAAAATATAGAGGGGGTTTTTTTCCAAATATTTTTAAGAAAGAGAGAAACATCCACAGATATGCTGCAGAACGGACTTGACAAGAAAGATGGCTAAAAACTGGACATGAGCTCTTTGAGGAAGGGCAGGAGGATTAGAGGAAAGGTAGGAATGTGAATTTACAGAAAATGCAAAACATCTTTGTTGTGAGTAACAACACTTATATCACACTGTTGCTTACTGAGGGATCAGGCTGTAGGAAATACTCCCTGTGGATTCGGCAAATAGAAACATTTCCTTAAGGAAATATCTATGGAAACATGGCCAGAACAATTCTGCATCACTCCACATTGGGAAAATTTAACAGCTCTGTAGAGACAGTTTGGAGCGTGAAAATTAGGAGCCTTTCAGTGTGCTTTACATACTGTTCTAACAGTTACGAAGTACTTAAAGAAACTTCTGTGAAATGCCCATAGAAGCCTGGCTTAATATTTCTCAGCTGTTCTCTGCCGTTTCTGTCAGGTTGAAACATTACTGATTGCAAAGTGATCCCAACTTAAGATCTGGTAGTAGGATAAAATGCTCATCAAAAAATCCCTTAACACAGATACGTGAAGTGAAATCAAAAAGCATGTATCAAAAAGGAAAATATAGTTATTGTTATCACATCTGTCAAAGGAATTACCCTGTTTCAGTGAAACTCTTTTCACTAGTTCCTGTAATAAAGGATCTAAAGGGTGACTCCAGGAAGAGATCAACTTGTTAACAGAACACCATGTATTGACTGTGTTCAAAAAGTCTGTATATTCAGCAAATCTCCATTGTAGCACACCCTCTGCTATTGTAAGAACAGTAGTTCCTGTGGAGAGTATTTGACTCCAGTCTGAACTGTGTCTTTTGCACTACAAAACTTCAAAGTCAGCCACTTCAGAGAAAAGAGATGGAAATGCTTTCCCTTTAACTCTGTGCTTAACTGTTTAATGAAGAGTTCTGTCTTTAAAAGGTCAGCGAAGCTACAGCAGCAGAAAGTGAGTATAACAGGGTAGACTCAGTCCTTTAAATGCTTAAAACTATTTAATAACTAAGTTTATTCTGGTGATATTGTAAATATAATCCAATCTGTCCATAAATAAGACAGGTTTGAGCTTTTCATCACTTCTGGCACTGTGAAATTTGAACAACTCCACTGAAGGCCACAGTTACGGTGACACTAGATTTAAGGCTAGGCTTCCAGTATCTGAAGAATTTTCCTAAAACTACAGAAGAAAAACTGTATTTGATTTGCTCCTTCTTGACCTTGCCCTTCCCTACAATAGAAAGGATCGAGGATTAGCTAAACTTAGTTTGCCCTGGTTCAATAGCCAGCAATGGCAGGCACTTGCTGCGTACTTGACCTTTGCCTTGTCACTTTCTAATAAAAAAATAGAAGAAATGTAAGGAGGACATTTATGTAGGAGCTGTAAACAGTTGGCTTGTGCTTTTTATGCATGCACTTAATGTTCTTGTTTTACAACTTTAACTCTCCCAGTAGAATTTATAACAGTCACTATGCACAAGCAGTGTGCTGTTTGTGATGGTAACATGAAATCCGCTACAATAAAATGTTCTGGTTAATAAAGGATGAAACACTAAGCTCTTTTTCAACAAACATGTCTGAGGTAAACTTGACAATTCTTTTTACAAAATCAAAGCTCTGAAATTAGAACTATGATACAAGATGCTGTCCTTGCTTACATTGCCTTTACTCAAGACTTGGGCCAGCAAAAAACTTAAATGAAGGAGGACCAGTCTGAGAGCTGGTATTTATGTATGTATGTCTGTGTACATATACTCATTAGTATAAGATTCCTTATTATTCTTGGTCCTGATTGAATAAAATTTTCCAGTGATGAACTACATCATATCTTTGTCAAGAACTGCATGTAAGAGAAAGAGCACGTTTTGGTAATTCTTCAGGTTTGCTCTCTTTGCAGCAAATAAGATTTAATTATCATAATTAAATACACCTGTGTAATCTAACAGTGATTACTGCACTGTTTACTTAGAGCAGAAAATGTAGGACATAGGATCTCAAGGTCCTAACCTCCTGAGGTCAGTGCAAAGTTCTAGAAAAATATTTTTGCCAGGTAAATATGTTTTCCCATTTTAAGTACATTTTTAAGTGCCCCACATTGAAACAATATCTGTTTGGGCAAGGAAGGGAGGCAGGTGGCAAAAATGCTCAGCTGCTGTAAATCAGGATAGTTTCATTTCAGTTAACAGAGCTATGCTGATTGGCCCCCGCTAGTAACCAATTCCTTTAGTCTTGAAGATCCAGCTCAGCATGCTCTTATCACTGAGAGCGAAAGATTTGGGCCAAACATATCAATGTTGTAAATGAAGATAACTAGGCTGATTTCAGTGGAGCTCTGCCCAGTGTATGTCACCTAAGGGTTTGGTACTACAATTTCAGGCAAAGAAGGTGCATTCCTTCCAGATTAATTACGTTTTATATGCACTTACTCGGTACTTTGGGAGTATGTTGGCTGTATAATAAAAAGCAGGTAATAAAAAGAAAAAAGCAACTTGAATTTGCAGGTGGTCTATTTTATTGGACTAAAAATAAAAGGCACTGAGAATCACAGTGTCTTCCTTAAGAGCTAGAGAGGAGGGCAAGTTGGGGCAGCAGAAAAGAGAACCTGGTTCTGATTCAGGCTTCGTAATTATATTCAGAGACAGAGATCAAAGCAAGACCTGAGCAGGAAATGGGAGAGAGAAAGTCAGGTGCAGATATCACACCCTACTCCAGGGCTGTTGTCAGTCAAAATTTGGGAGCCAGTCCAGTGTGGTGAATGAATGTGTTTGCCTTGACTGAAGAACACTGTTTTTTTCTGACTACTTTAGGTGGGAGCTGTCCCCAGCCTGTTTCTGGGAGTACGGGAAGCAGGGCTAATACAACCTCCATCATTAACACATGAAAAATCCTGGGTCTTACTTAGCTTCTATTCAGTCTTTCTCAGCAAAAGCGCTGTTGAAATGGGGAAAAGTGGACCCAAAATCAATGAAGACTTACTTTCATCTTCCAGAATACCCTACCTGAAAGAGAAAACACCCTCCAGACGCTTCAGCACATTGACTCACACTCAAGCAACAGCCTGTGGTAATTCAAAGACAGACAGGAGAGGATTTTTTTCTTTCTCTCTTTTCTCCCTTAAAGCAAGGCCTTTTTTTTTTACCTACCTACTCTGACTTTGCATAGAATATCACATGAAGAGGTAGTTCTGGCAAGACGATAGTGAATGGATGGATCACTCTGCCTACTTACAATTTTCTAATTGTTATGAAAGCTATCAAAAGAACATTCTGGTTGTAGATACACGCTTCAGAATAGACAAGCATGAGTGCAAAGTTTGTTAGTTATCCTGGTCTTTATCTTATCCTGTACTGTCTGTTCCATGGGATCTCTGCCCCCCCACCCCCACCCAGTGGCAGGTGGAGATGTGTAATTAAATGCACTGATTCTATTGAAGAAAATGAAATTGCAATTTTTGTCTTTGCAGTTTTTGGAAATGCAGCAAAATCAGTTGAAACTAGTAAACCTTCATATTTGTCTAAAATCTTTAAATCCCTTCTTTGTTTATACACTAAATATATATATATTTCAGACATGCAAATCTGAACTTGGTATTATTTTCTCTGGTGTCACTTTAATTAACTAATTTGAGGTTTGAGCTTGCAATCCCAAAAAGTAAGTAATTTGCTGGGAAGGAGTGAATAGCTGCTCCTGGAGGTACTATCTGATCTGCCCTGGTTTGATGCTTGCCTGCTCTGGGGGAAGTCCCAGCTGGGGAAGGAGACCTACTGGACAGACCTAGCTAAGCTTCTGCTCAGCTACCCCCTGTTTTCTCTCTTTGAAGACTGCTGTCTTGAAACTCTTCCTAGAGGTATGTAAGGTGTTTAGAGAAAACCCTAAGGATTGCATACACATGGAACAAAGTACTCATTAAAGAACAAGTAGGGGCATGATATGATACAAAGTCCAGGCAAAATGAGAGGAAGTTTGGTAGTGAATACAAGATAACAACTGAGTAAATAGTCATTCTTTAGCTTATAGAACATTGATAGAATTTTATAAATTATCAGAACATCGGCAACTACACTTTCTCACATAAAAAGAAGATTGATAGAATTTTTTAAATTATGAGAACATTGGTAACTACATTTTCTCACAGAAAAATTTCATTCTTTGGCTTATAAGAACGTAAAACCTCCAGAAGTTTTGTGATGGGTCTTAGAGCAGTTTTCATTTACATCCAGTATTTAAAGATAGTGCATGTAAAGCTGTAGAGTTCAAACTCAGCCCTTCAAGGCACTATGATTTTACTCAAGCAATAATTAACAGAAACACAGAAGAAACTGGTCACAACTTCTTCTTTGGTTTCCCTAAATCATTCTGAAATGTTTCTCTCTATTCAGTCTGTTCCTCGGCTTTCCTCCCTTTCCTTCTGCTGTTTCAGACAGCTAGTTCACAAGCTTTACAAGCTGGAAAAAGGAGTCATTTGGCTCCTTACACCAAAAGGCACATTTATAAACCATCCCTAAAAGCAACATCTACTGTTTCTGGAGAGTAATGACAGATATGTTACTGCATAACAGTGCCAGAGGAAAAGTAGCAGCTAGGAGGCAGGTTACACCTTACCTAAGGAAATTTGGCGCTGACCC
Source organism: Apaloderma vittatum (assembly GCF_000703405.1). Taxonomy (NCBI): domain Eukaryota; kingdom Metazoa; phylum Chordata; class Aves; order Trogoniformes; family Trogonidae; genus Apaloderma; species Apaloderma vittatum. The sequence goes on from NW_009733717.1 coordinate 41,037, forward strand.
CCATCAGGAATCAAACTTTAGGTATATTCTGGCAAATCTTCCTGACAGGAGAGTTACCTGAGAGTTGTATCAGTGTCCCTTGGCTTTCACTCACTCCTGTGCCAGCTGAAGCTATTTCCTGCCAGGGAGTCTCAGGTGAGAAGCATGCGGTGTGCCTAGCAATCAGGTAGCTCACACTTGTCTTTGGTGTGAAGATACCATAAATAGCAAAAGAAATAGTTACTTCAAGTTATGTCAAAATATACACTCCATCTCATTTAAACTGCTCACTTTTCTGAATATAGAGCCAGCTATCTATTTAGGTACCAATGACCCGGAACTTCAGCATTCAAGGGATAGAACACCATGTAAAATACTTTATGTTCATTAACAAAACCATATTTTCAAACTACGTGCTGACAAAGTGCTGAAAGCATACAGGTAAAACGCTTATGGCCTGATCTCTCAAGATATTTCAACCCATAGTGTTTCTAGCTGACCCACTCCAGACTTGCAGTTATCATTGCAAGAAATATTTAATTTCTTCTTTCCTATTACTTCAGGAAAACATTCTTCCAGTTATAGGGCACTGACCTTTCTCTGTGTCTATTTTTTTTCTACATAAGAAAAATTCATATACTTTTCAATTATATAGACTTCAAAATCACTCTTGAATCTTAAAGGAAGTCCTTGTCACACGTAGCAGCAGTATTTTAATCTTTTCTATGTGCACAGTGAATACAGCAATTTAAAGAATGACAGAGAAATACAATCCTGTAAAATTCATGATTACAGTTACTGAAAGGTTCATTAGGAGTACAAGGACATAGCTTTCACAAGGTAGTATTTCCTGTGATGCCTCCGCACTAAAACTCATTTTTAAAATAGGCTGGGCAACTTGCGTTATCCAAAATGTTGGGTAGGCAGTTACCAATACTTATTACTAATATTTTAAGTAAAGATTGCTTACAATTAAGTATATGGACTTCCTTAATTATCCTTATCTGTGTAGGTTATAGCAAATACAGCGTAAACCAAGTGTAAGAGATATTCTTGAGACCTGCAGACTTCACACAAGCCCAAGATCCGTCTGGTGAAACTGTCAACGTACTGCTACGGTGGAGCTTGTGCCAGATATGCATTTATTCTCACAGACAACACTCTGAAGTTTTATTGCAAACATTCAGAGTAGCCAATTGGTGAGAAAAGGCTGGAGTCTGGATTGCTCAGCTGCAAGTGAGGGAAAAGGGTACGTGAATCCTAGAAGGTATTCAGAAACTGAAGACCTACATGACAGATGTGAATGCTTTCATTCCTAGTAGAAATTACTTCAGTATTTGCTTCTAGGATTTCAAGATCAAACAAATTTGAATTCAAAGCACCTCAAGTCCATCAACAACACACATTCTTGCCAACCAAATCTTGGGAATTTCACATGGCTTGTATGCCTCCTCTTATTTGTTTTTCACCTGACTCATCATGCCTTTCTGCTTTTCACCTCACCCTAGTGTTTCCCAGGGGTTTTGTTTTTGTTTTGGTTACTTGTCCTTTTCTCAGTAGATCCCAAGAATATGCCTTTTCTTTAAGAAATTATCCGTTTGGATCTCCTAGCCAGAATTGCTTCTTTTCAAGCTCATTGTCAGTTTCAAAGTGGGACAATATGTCTTGTCTTCTTCTACTGTTGCAGTTGTTTTCTTTTGGCCTCTGTGGTTTTAGTCCTTGTTTCTCTCACTAACCAAAATTCCCAATGAGCCTTTCATTTTTGTCCCAAAATTACTGTTTTTCCTCACAGTCTTTCAATCCTTCATCAGTACTAAATCATCCCAGTCATTAGATTAATTTAACAATTGTCCTAACAGTCAGCAGAAGGCGGGGAAATCCCTTCTTCTGCCACCTGGCTGTTACTGCAATAATCAAAGAAAGCAGAAAATTTCAATAATCCTGTTTTAAACCTAAAGAAAAAAACAAGAAGACAATATTTTTTATTTTATAGGTAACTGAGCAGGACTCACAGTAGAACTATGTTTTTCGTGTTCTCACAATAAATTCTCTTCCATGTAAAAATGCTAATTAAAACCCATCATTGTTAATATTAATTCATTTCGAGTTGTGTTTCCCTTTGTGGTCCTCAGCAACAACAAATGATGCAGTGGCTGGGGCCTCTCTCTCCCTTCAGTGGAAATCTGGCAGTTGCCAGGTAACTTGTTTTGCGCTCTCACCCTCCCCAGCAAAATTCCTTAATGTTTGTTCAGCATCGATGTAACCATCAAAACACCCATTGCTGAAACCATTCCTCTTTCTTCTCACTTGAATTCCATGTAATTTCACCTGAGAAATTTAGCACCACATTGATGGATGACACTGAAAGAAGAAGATCCAGGGCCACAATCAGATCTCGTATATATGTATATATCTATATTTACCTGCACTTTTTCACTTAAATTTTTGTCTGATCTTTAGAGCAATATTGGTCCTATCGTTCTGCATTGTTGCTACCAATATTATTCAACTGATGCCTGACCGTGCTGTAGGCTAGGTATACCGCAAGTGAGAAAGACAAAGATTTTGCAGCCTGCAGTCCCTACACTACAAGCATTTAGGACTAAGCATGTGCAAAGGCCTATAATTTCCTTCATATTGAGCTGACTCAAGGGGTTTTACTGGGAAATAAGGGCTATGTAGTTAAAAGAAAGGGTGAAGGAAACACAGGTTTGCAGGTCATGAAGGAAGTTCCTGAACTCGCCAAGCTTGGCCCGCTGCATCAAAATAAGGCAAGGTTTGCCATGAAAGGCCCTCAAAACACCTATTTCACATAGCAACAGCAAATACCACAACACTTGCAGCAAACTTCCAAGCTACCAAATGGACCAAAAGCCTATTGTGCCACAGGAAGAAAATTGAAGGGATCAGAGGCAACCCAAGGCTTTGTCAGTAGTGGCCAACTAACTGAACAAAAAACCAAGTGTTTTTAGGCTGTGGGCTACACTCATATTCTTCAGAGATGAGTGGTGGAGTAAGGAACAATTACCTCTCAATATGATATAGGAAATAATCTTTGATTCTTAACATGTTAGTTCATGAACCTGACGAGTCCAGCAATGCACTTTCCTGGGGGAGTGTGGTGTCGCTAAAAGGAGCAGCACAAAGCAGAAATAGTAGCTCTTCATTGTCTCAGCTTCACAGTGCTGTTTATTTTGATTTTGTTTTATAGAATTGCTCCACACAGACTACAATGAGGGATATTCTTTCAGTAAGTCATATTCAGGATGTGTTAAGGAGTTAATGAAAACACCAAATACAAAGATAAATAAATACTATGATTTAGAATATCACTCTGATTTCATGGTCAAAGCTGTTCTATGATTCTATGAAATAGAATATACTTCAAATGCATTTTTTTAGAAAATAACTTTTCATATATGAATGAAGGGACACCTTTCAGCTGTCTGTGTTCACCTCCTGAAAACAGCAGCCACTTCTATAAATGCAGACCCTCTACAGACTGTAGAAGAAGAGATACAATCTAGCTCTTTATTCTCAGGTTTTTTTCTAAACCCACCCATACAGAAAACTTATGTATTTGCATAACTGCTCTGCTTAACATGCTTAAAATAGTATAAAATTGGCCACTGTTCAGATGAGTCAAAATACATGATAGGGCCAACAATAAAATGTTATTAATATGTCTAAATAGTGTCTTTCCCCAAGCTCCACAACCTGTGAGATCAGGCCAGCAGACCACCGCCCATCTCCCTGCTGCACGATATGCTCACATCAAACTCGTTGCTGCGATGCTTGAAAGGCTCCTGATCCCCAAGGAAAATAATAGATGGCCAGGAAACTGTGTGCTAAGTTCAGAAACTATTTCAGATGTCATGTACTGTGCCTGAAAAGAAAGCAAACTTATTACTCACAGCTGCATTGCAACAAATTCAGAGACAAAGCCATTGAGGGCCCCTCTGTATTTTCTTTGGCCTCCACACAAATTGTTGACATCATTTCAGTCTTCACCATTCATCTACTGCTGTTCTGAGTTTAAAGTTGTATTTCAAAGGTGGGAGAAGTTCTAGTCAATCAGTGTGGGGATTTCTCTGGGAACTCCTGCACCAGTTGCCTAAAGAAACTGATCCCATGCAAAAATGAGACCCAGTAGCCATGCATACCTTCACTTGGCATATTCAGGACTCTAAAAATACAAATAAATCTGTAAATAAATAGGTAAATAATCTCATAAGTAGAAACAGGATAACACGATAGGACAAAGATACTTATGCTCTTTGTATTTCGTCATTCAACTGCAGCCCATGGAGCGGCTGAGGTTGGAAGGGGCCTTTGGCAGCCATCTAGTCCAACTAGCTTGCTCAAGCAGGGCCACCTAGAGGCAGTTGCCCAGGCTCATGACCACATGGCTTTTGACTATCTGCAAGGACAGAGACTCCACAACTTCCCTTGGCAATCTGTGCCAGTGCTTAGTCGCCCTCACAATGAAAATGCTGGGGGCCAGTTAGCTCAGTCAGTTGAGCATGACACTAACAACACCAAGGACACAGATTCGATTCCCGTTCGGTCCCCATGTGTTGCCTGATCTACTCAACAGGTGGCGTCCCTGGTGTCAGGGAGGCTCGATTAAAATGATCTCTAAGGTCCCTTCCAGCCTAGGCCACTCTATGACGTGATGCTCATACAGATCCACCTGCATTTCAGATTGTGCTCATAGCATCTTTGGTTTTCTTAAATTGTGGCTATCCAGGATTCATAAGCAGAATTCTGGGTGAGCTAAAACACAACTACTCGCATCGACTTTTGTAATGCACCATTCAGAGATAGTGAGCAGTCAAGGGAGGCAGTGGACACAAGGAGACAAACTTCTGAATTAATGGCTCTAACATGGATTCACACACATTACTTAGAGAAAACTCTTGTGTAACCACTTTACAGAGAAGCTGGGGCTCAGATACAAGGGAGTTAAGCCATGGTCTAATACACACCAGCTCACCTGTGGTTGTGAGTTAAGCATTGGATGTCACTGAAAGCGTTGATGTAGATGGTTAAATTGTTATTTAAACTGCTATTTAATTTAAACTTACTTAAATGGTAAACCGGTAACTACAGTAGACCAGGTGATTACTGGAACCTTTTTTAGGGGGTGTGCAACTTCACCCATATGGGGATGAAGTTGTCTTTGGTGTGGTGGTTGGGCAGCAACTACGCTGTACCCCACCCTGGCATCAGCTTCACCAGGAGGCTGACAGTACTTTGCATGGGATTACGCAATTCCAAATGCAGAGCAGGGTGGAAGTGTGCCACCAGTCTACACAAATGTAGGTTTCAATCACAGTGAAACAGCAGCAGAAATATAAATCCTGGCTCATGCACCGGCATTTCTAGAGGTACACTTAGAAACCTTACCCCTTTTCTGTTTTGGCCAGACAAATTTTCTGAGACGCTTCTTTTTGCAAGGTCTCTTTTTCATTGAAATGTACCCTTTTTCTAATAGATGTATGGTATATGTTTGCAGTAATTACAGAAGATGTTGTCCTTTTCATTTATGCCTGCGCAATCCAGTTTGACATCATGTCATAAAAGTTTATGTGTTGTGTTCTCTGAGCTCCTTACTAATATCCCTGGCATTCTCCCTGGCTATCCAAAATCAATACCATTGCTCCTCTCTCAATAAAAAACGGAGTGTTGAACAGGGTCCAAATGTGCACGCTGACAATTTGCAGCAATTAGGTGCTGAGGTAACAAATGACTATTCCACAGGGTGATAAAGCAGGACCAGAAGGATCACTGATGTCTTTCACAGGGGAGCCTATGACTAACCAGGATTTTTAAGAAATAGATTCACTCTCTGTCCCTGTCTTTCTCATTGGACAGGCACAGAAATAGCGAAATCAGGACAGAGAGGCGTTCAAATTAGGAACCCTGGCAATCAATTTTTACTTGCAGCCAGTGGATTGTAATCAATGTTAATTAACCAGACTCCTTTTCAGGCCAGGCTATATCAAGAAAGCATCTGCGTATATTTTTGACCAAGACAACTGATTTTGCTAGTCTTCGGAAAGGGACAAGAGTGATGGCTTTGTGAGCCGCAATGGAATGCAAGATTAGGGAAAGCAAAATGGAGGGACTTTAAGTCCTTTAGGAAAACATGCCTTCACAGATAGGGAAACAGCAACAAATCCCTCATTTATGGAACTGGCAGTGGGGTCATGAAATGCTGACACTGTGGCTCCTAATTCAAATTCAATCCTAGTTGTGGAGAATAAAATTATTTCAGTTTTTCAATGAACCATGCAAACTAGACATATGTTCTTGGAGGAAAAAGTGCTGAAGCAGAAGTGGCACCCACAATGTTAGTCTTCAAAGATTTCTCTGTGCATTTGATGCTATTCCTAGAGGCCTATTTCTTTTAAGGTTGCAATTAGGAAAGCATTTTAAATTTCTGTATTTAAAATAAATAAATAAATAGATGGATAGATAGATAGATAGATAGATAATTTTTTATTTTCATTGCTGCGGAAATGTTGCGAATGTGACTAAAATAAACTCCAACAGCATGGAAACCAGAAGATTTTTGTAAGTAAAATTTTAAAAAAAACCTGGTGTTTGGACCAAGGTTTAGCACCACTGCATCCCTGGAAAGACTGAAAAAACATACAGGGTGAGTTCTCTTTCCCCAAAATGCTTCTGCCAGCTGGGTAGACATAGCCAGAGAAAGATAATACTGCTCCTGCATGGGCCATACTCGTTCAGATAAACAAAGGAGTTCCTTCTCTAGTGCTGTCAGACTATTGCCTGTTCCTGACACAAGACTCTTTAAAAATTCACAGTGCAAGAGGAGGAAAATATACTGCAAAGCAGGATTTATATACTTGCCTATATGCAAATCTTGAAGCATTGATCTGTGAATTTAGTGAATAAAGCTGTCTTTCCAGAGATCTTTGACTGGAATAAAAATTGAGGCTTTCAATAAAATCTGAGTGGCACAAAAATGAACTCTAGTTAGCACCAGAAAATATTGTTATTCCTCAGACTTAGCGAGGGGCTTGACTGCAAACTCACTGTGATAGGGACCTCTTCTGTTCTGCGTTTGTACTCCAGAAGCCAGCGGGACACAATATCCAATTAGTTCTTCTAAGCACAGCAGCAACACTTAGGCATTAATGCAAAACTTGTATGAGAGATTTGGTCTAAGAAAAGGCGAAAACATTAACACAATGTGTTGTGCTGCATGGAAGTGAGCAGGTAAAGCTCTGATTTTATTGCTCACAGTTACCACAGGCAAGGCATTCAATGGCTGCTGCTCAGTTCCCTCTGTGTTTAGTTGGAATAACAATAATTCCTTCTTTCTGTCCTTCCCCTCATCAGTTAAGATGTTGCCTCGCAGAATAACACACTTCCACTTACGGATTTGCATAACATCTACCACAACCAGGACTGAGAGAGAGTGCAGGGCAGGAGGTGTCTTGATTCCACAAAGGTTTGTTTTGATTGCTTAGATAGTGTATGAAGTTATCAACTGAGGGAAAAAAAAAAATCTTGACTAGTCTATGAAGTTTTATAAAAGAGAAATTCCCTTCTCATGCTTCACATATTTTGGCATAAATTTTTTTCTAGGAAATATAAGGGAATATGGAAAGTATATACAAGGAGTATAATTTATCCGAGTTTTATCGCAGACATGGCCTGCCACTACCAGGAGAGAAAGGTAACCTAATGGTAACCTAGCCTAAAGCTACTGCTACAGGTGTTAGCAGAAGCATCCCTTGTACTTTACACAGTATGACTACCCAAACTCACAGCGAAGCCACACTGTGCAGAATTCAGAGCTTCAGGAAAAACAGTAAATGTAGACTACCTTCTGGCACAAAAAGCTGGAAACTGCTTCAGAATAAGGAAAAAACCAAAACACAAACAAAACCAAGATAAACCTAATTTTCCAAGGATGTATTTGCTGACAACAAGCATCAAATTTACCACTCCAGCTATTCCTAGAATAGTCTGGATGCAGAAAGCAGGCCTCCTTTTCTTTCTGTCTTTAAACTAAGCTGGTTTCTAGCTTTCCATGAAACAGAAGCTTCAGTCCAAACTGAGCTTGTGGATCATAAGCTGTGGTAAAATATATGTAAGCAAGAGGCATATTCAGAGCTTATACTACAAAAGAAACAAACATAACTGATCTGCAAGATGGTTTATTTAATTTATTATTTACAATACACAACAAAAAGTTTTCATGTAATAGAATGCCCTAAAAGTCCTGGGTGTCATCAACCCTTGTACAGTCCTGGACTATAAACAGGTAGTCTTTGATAGACATTAATAAGATTATCATGGAGAATACAGTGAAATTTATAGGAGAAATTTCATCATTTTTGTATCTGTCTTGCTTCTTCTGGGGAGTTTTCATAAACACTAAACAACCGACCTGTACTCTTGGAAACTGTTCAAAGGAAAATGCATCAGCCAGGGTATACTACAACAGCACTACCATTAAGACTTCTATAGGTCACAAGTTGTTTGTCTAATGCCACAGCAGCTGAAAGGCAACTTGCATCAGCCATTTAGGTTGGTAACAGAATTTAATGTCCTAGGGTATGCAAAAGGTCTTCTGTCTGATGTAAAGCAATAATATCATGGTTGTTAGGACAGCTGAACATAAAATCTACTGACATTAGCATTTGAAAGAGGCTCTGGTTCCAGGATCAACACTAAAGTGAGGTTCCTCTGTAAAGTTTCAGTTTTGATTTTTTTCTAAACAAATTTTAGACAACTCTTATATCTAATGTGAAGTTCAAAACAGACGTTCAGATCCTTCAGTTAGAATTTGCTTAGAGATTTTGAATACATTTGAAAACAGTAGCAGTCAGAGCATGCCAAACTCCAGCCGGTCTGTATTAAGAGTGGTTTCAAAGAGGGGCAGTTTCAGATGACGTGAGCCATCCAACATTATGTGATTCCAGGAGACAGAGCAGCAGAAAATTGGCTGAAAAGCACCATGAACTTTCATCAGTGCAATTGGGACCTGTCTCATGCAGGTCCGCTAGGGTAAATCAAATACTTGTCCACTTTTTTCTTGCCATATAAAAGGAAAAAAGATATTTTCACTGGGCAGCTTTTATCTTTGCAAAACAAAAATTTCACACCCAACCAATGTCTAGAGATGAGCATCATTGATGATTCAATTTATCATGACTTGTCAATTTGGTTACACTTTGAATTCATTTTGCATGTCTTTTGATCATTCAGAAACTTAATTTCTACAAACTTAAAAAGTGTTGAGACTTAAAGTTTCAAGCAAGTGAAGATTGCACTCCCAGGTGCTTCGGAATTGTGAACGGTCCCAATTTCCAGACTTCTGGACCCCCACAGGAGGTCAGCAGCGCAGGAGTAGAAAATATTTCTCATTTCCACAGTCATCCACTCAAGTGGGTTTTCATTATAGAACATTTTGCTGAACTGTGTTCAAGAAACTACACTACCTCTTGCCACACACGCATGCACGCACTAAACGCCGTATTACTACTAGCATATCTGAAACCTATACCCAAATATTAGCAAAGGATTAATGAACCTTACAGTGGAACTTGCATTCAGAGGAGTCGTGGGACATGTCAAGTATTTAAAAGACACTTGCAAAAAATCCTCATTTCTTATTCAGCAAAAACAGAGCATTCAGCACCTTGCAAGACTGAGGCCTTTCAGCTAATAACCTTGTAGTTCTTCATAGGTTCACTTTACAGAATCCTACATGATTCAAGCCATACTGAAGACTACTTTGGTCAAGCAACTATGTATTGCCTGGTCCTTTGAGTGGTTCCTTAAGATATTTGTGTAAAGGGATCGTTTTATCCAACACTGAAATACAGCCTTCCTTGTGGTGTAACTTGGCAACTATTTAAGGGCACAGAGCAATGCTGCGTGAGAGGTTTAAAATGGATAGTGGAGGCCACGAGAAAACAACTCTTCCTTAACAGCAAGTGGTTTTGATACTTTCCTTCTTGACCTAGAAAGCATTAATTTTAAAGAGAGTATAACTCAACAACATGGTGGGTCAGGTACCATGGCTTTGCTGATTTAATTACTATTAAAACACGGGGAATAGCTGAGGACTGCCTATATAAATTCAGTCTCCAGAATCTGTATCTCTTGATTTTGGGGCATAAAACATGGAGCTTATCACATAGGAAGTGCCTCATGCTAAAGAGCAGAGTAAACATAAGTCAGGGTGAAAACTGTGTTGCTGAGCAAAAGGCTGAATGTTGTTTTTTGAAAGGATACGAACATGTAGACTGTGAATGTTTGCTTTTTTTTCATAAAAGTCATCCATCCTATATTCTTTCTATCACAGTGCTAATTTTCTGATGCCTTGACCGGCCAAATTCCTGTTGGCACAAACACCTGTTACATTTACCATTGGATGAGTTCATTGCCATGTATTTGTACAAGCAGAATTCCAATGATAATTTCAAAGACACAAAGCAACGCAAGTGAGTTTTACCTTGCTCATTCAGTGTTTGGTGTTAGTTGTGGGTTCTGTGGAATGACAAACTTATTTAAAGTAAAAAATACAACTACATTGAATTTTGTAATAATTCTTTGTTAGGGCTCAGATGACAGACATACTTATTCACAGGCCAGTTTTCTTTCAGTAAACTCATATAATGCTGGCTGGAAGAGAATGGCACATCAGTGTCAGACCTTCTCCTCCACTTTCCTTCTTTTCTTAGTTACTTCTTCAGCTGTCTTCGCTGCTGAACAGTACTAATGGCCAGAGTGAAGGATCTGGGCCCTGGTATCAACTTCCAGGGAATGCAGAAAATCAGGATTCATGAAGAATCATTAAATTCTTGAAGAGAGCTGGGCATTTTCAAAGGGAAATTCAGCCACCCTGTTGTGAGGAAGCACCTAAACTAGATGCTTCTATACAAAGCCTGAAATTGGATAAGATGGATCAAGATGTAGGTTACCATTTCAGAACCTGGTTTGTCTTCCAGAAACTCAGGAATTAGCTTTTCAGCATTCATGTGAAAAACAGAGGTGATATTACCAATCACTGTAAAGCAATCGGTTTCCGAACACAACCAACAGCTCATTAAAGTATATCTTTAGCATCATATTGCTATTGCTATTGTATTACGCTATATGTAAAAAGCAGTCAAAGCAGACAGCGAAACATATTCAGACATAATCCACAACACATAAATGATGGCAGTGTTTTCTACAGTGATGAATGGAAGCAATGAGGGACATGTCAAAGGAAAAAAAGTCTCACCCCAATGTGTTGTTCCACCAGTTGTCTGGAATAAAATATACAGTAAGACCAATACAGTCTGTAAAAATGTTGGATGCAGATTTGAGAAAGAGAGTAACAGAAAAGGAGTTTTTCTGGAACATGTGAAAAAAAAGAAAGAAGGGTGAGTGGAGCCTGGCAGCAACACAGGACTTGTAGGGAGGTGACAAAAACAAGAGCAAAGAGGCAGGCTAAAACTGACAGTGACAGAAAATGTTTCTGTGGAGAGAAGCTAAAAGCAAAATATAGCCAAGCAAAGTAACACCATAAACTCCTCTACCATAAGCATTCTGAGGCTGAAATTTTATTTTCTCTCTATTTTACAAGGTTGAAACTGGTTGTTCAGTTCAAAGACACTTCTATTAAATAATTTCTCTCTTAAAAGAGTAGTTTCATTATTGAACCTGCAATGGGTTTCACAGTATCCCCAAGCAGTTCCTGTTCCTTTGTGATCTTGCTCTCAAATAAGGGCTAAATTCTGTGTCCTATTAATCACAAAGCAGATCTTGGCATATGTATACAGGCTCATGCAAGATAATCAGAGATTGTGCTGCTTACTATATCTAAAATTTAAAATGTAGTTATTAATAAATTTATATAATCTAACTACTGTAACCTGGAGTTAAATAATTATATTAATAAAAACCGGCCTAGCTCTTGAATTCCTAGAAGATCAGAGTTAACTTTCAGCTTGTGACTCAATTGCAAAACAATGTCATTTTCTCTTCTCAAGCCAGCAGACAGCCCAAAACAACACTCCTGGGAAGACATCTTTCTTTAAATGAGAGATTTTCTTCACTGAGCCTTAAGTCCAAAATTTTCAGATGATTCTGTGTAAGTCTTTATTATTTTAGTAATTAAAAAAGTAGGTGAAAAAGTATAGAGACAATCTGTATCAAATATCCCTGCATACTGGACAAAGCATATGTACAATCTGTTGCAAATTATATCCTGTTTTGGTATCTGACTCTGATTTACTTTTGGTTGTTTTGTGGGAAAGGTCTACTGCTGTCAGGGGTTTTCCTGTGTTACTCCCCCTCTTACAAGGGATTGATAAAAAAAGGAAGACACATAAGGCCAAAGAAAGTATAGGCAACATAAAGCACAAAAAAACCTACTCAAAACCAAAGTGGCAAAACAGACATGGATTTCTGCCCTTCATTGAAATAATAAAGTTGGTTGAAAACATTGCTGCCTTTTTTTGCAATCAAAAACAGTCATATACTTGTGAAAATATTGTATTAATTAGAAAAACTGAACTTTGTGTAGCATAGCTGATGTGGGACAAGAGGCAGTACCAGGAGTAAATGCTGAAAGGGACATTGCAAAGTTTGACAGAAAAAAAACCCCCTCTCTTAGTTTATACTTTCATGGATGTTCTGGAAAAAATATCTGAACCATCCTATTAATAGAAAACAGAAGTCATTAAACTTTTCTGAAACTGAAAATCTCAAAGCCATGTCAACTTTGAACCTCATTTAACAGAAATGAATGACTAAATGTTCTTTCAGTTTGGGGAAATCTAAATCAAACCTTTAAGCTTTTAGAAATAGACGGCAAATATCACAAGGAAACTCAGTTTGGGAACTTGTTCAGCCAACATAACATGAGAAAATTAACTCCACATCTACAGGGGGCAAGTGTGGCACAATGCTAATTTTTAACTGTACACCTCACCTGTGTTAGTTCAGGGGTAGTTTACAAACCACAGCTTTTGGGTCCAGAAAAGAGCTGCAAATTCTGCTGGATTTGTTCAGTGTCCATCAGTTCATTTCATGCTGATGCATCCTCTAAATTTTCTTTTAAGTCTCAAAGAAAGGTAAATCAGGATCTAGTTTCAAACCAGAGTTTGGTTTTTTTTCAGGATGAGGTCTACTTCTGGACATGTACTTTGCTGTTTTTAAAGGAAATTTATAGACCTTTGGGATATTTGTGTTTAATTATTTTAGGGGTGAAACATGCAGCAGAAAACAGGGGAAGGACAAAGTTTTAGGTTTTGCAAACCACAAACAGCATCAACTTCTATTTATTTCTTGTTCACAAAAACTGGTTGTATCCAAAAGGTTTTTTTCCAGTTTTTGGGAAACACTTATTGCTAGTTTGCCATTGAATGACCTCACTGCCAGAAATCTGTTTGTAATGAGTAATAATAACAACGAAGATGTCATCAAGCAGTAAAACCCTCCAGAGAACTGGAGCCTGTTCTCAGCTCACAGTGTATGTAAACAGTGGAAATATATGTAACGTTGCAATATCCTATAGTACTTCTTGCAAAAATCTACAGGATAACTTTTTTTCTCAATACAGAACCACATGAAGCTGTGGGAAGACAACTATACTTAAAATTCTGTTATCCTTCTTGTCCTGCTGCACTGGAAATACAGGGCTAATGTCTAATCCTTCAGGATATAGCCAGCGTCCCTTGCCCCTTTCAACAGCAGGACATGCTCTCCTCAAAAGCATCTATGAAAGCTGCAAGTCAAAACTACTCATGAAAGCCAAGTCTCGTGTCTGTCCTTTGTGTTAAGCACTAGACTTACTCTCTTTCATCTGGCTTTCTTTTGAGCTTACAATTGTTTCAAGGCAACAGCTTGTGAATTTTCCTTTTACCTCGACTTTAATTTCACAGCATATGTTTTCTCTGCGTACAGACCTGGCTACAGGAGCTCTAGAAACAAATTCCCTGAATGCTCACAACATCTAACTTTGGAAGTAACATTTTGCCTAGAACTACATTATCATCACAACTTGCTCAAGATTTCTATTGTCTGAGGGATATTTGTGGCAGGGCAACAGGATCAGGGAAAGCTGCGTTCTCTATTCCATGTAGTTAGTAGCAGCAGGTTCACAAATATTTTGAAAAGTTGTCCAAGCCAGTCTTAACGAATGTAAAGTTCATGGGGACCAGTGAGCTTGGGATCAGTGAGGTGCTAAGATAAGGAACCTTATTCATGCATTTATCCCTGCCAAAAGTTGGAAAAACTGGTCTGAGTGGCAACTGTTTTAGAAGGGCATGTTCCTGGTCTCATCACCCATGAATGTCTCAGCAAGGTTGACAGGCTACAGAAAGGAGAAAAGCAACACTGAATCTTCCAAGTTTGAAGATGTCTGTAGGAAGAACAGTAAAGTATTTGGGATGAGAGACTTCACAGCACTGAGCTCCTGGCAGGGAATATCAGGCACAAGGAATGCAATCATCTGCTCATCAGATGGCTCTGACCATCCCAGCCCATGGTGCCCAATGCCTTAAGCATCTAGAGGGCTGAGTTCACCCATCCGACAGCCATAGAGATGAGCAAGCAGGGCTAGCAGGCATCAGGGTCTCTTGGAAGTCTCCACACTGGTTAGAAGGTGAGCTCATTCCATCTTTGTTTAGCCAATCACAAGGTGAGGTGCACTGTTTGCATCCTTACAGAGGTGGTCATAGCTGGCTCTTTAAAAAAAAAAAAAAAAAACAAAGAAACAAAACAAAATCCTAAAGATTCATGAAGGAAGAGCCTAGAGCCTGGATTTGTTGCCTCCTTTTATTTTTTGCTCAATTTCTGTCAGCATAGTCTGGTGTTACAGAGGTATAGTTTGTTTCTCAGGTGCCTGCAAGGGTCAAGATTTGGCATGAGTTTACATTCTCTATAGCAGCCCCAGGCCATAGCCTATCTGCAATTAATACGCATGAACTTGCAGCCCCTCCAGCTGGATCCATGAAAGAGGGTGGGGTCTTCGTGTCTTGTGAGAGAATCACACCTAATCTCAGATGACCCCATTAAGAATGGCTGACCTATAGGTCATGTTCTCCCTTATTTCAGACTGCTATTGTTTATTTTCTAAAATCTTTCAAATGAGCAGGTAATCCTGGCATGCCATTAAGTGTGAGTCACCTTCTAGGGCTTAGACTTGCTGGGAGACTCTGTGACACCAGTGCTGTCTCTGTGCATTTGAACACAGAAAAGATGTATTTTGGACACTAGTATGGTGGGTTTGCACCTTAGTTTTACATGCTTATTCTCTCTACCAAATGTTCCCTGGAGATGCCAATGTTCCCTCTTGCCTTCTTATTTTCCTTGAGCCATAGGTACAAACAGGCCTTTGCTGTGCTGTTACACAGCCTGGTGGGAACTGATGCAGATATCATACTGTACAGGGAATACAAGCCTGGGAGAAATGTCCCTCCAAGCCAGATTCCAAAGAGAGGAAGAAGGTGGAATGTGGTCTTGGGTGAAGATATAAACTTAAGAAGTGACTGGGTTACAACTTCCCAACTGGTCCTGAGGAGGGTTTTCAGTGGAGAGGATGACAGGTTTGGCTTAAGATGGTCTCTGAACCCTTTATTTTGAGCAAAAGCTTCCAAATTAAGACAATGGTCTCTTCAAAAGTGGATGTGATACCCTTACCAGCACTAGTGTCAGCTGCTGACACAAATCTGAGGAAGTAGCACACTATTGTACAGGCTACTGGTCACCCCACAACTGGAGAAAGAAAGCATATGTAAGTGATGCCAATGACATGTGGTGAGCCAGGGAACCTGGCAGTGGAGACAGACAAGACTTCTAGGCGACCAGCATCTCTGCTGATTGCTTAGAGGTGTGCCACACAGTACCTCAGTACCATGGAGTGCTCTTTAACATCGTTGTCAGTGACATGGACAACGGCATCAAGTGCACCCTCAGCAAATTTGCCAACACCAAACTCTGTGGTGCTGTGGACTCACTTGAAGGAAAGAAGGCCATTCAAAGGGACCTTGACAGGCTTGAGGAATGAGCCACTGCAAACTGCATGAGCTTCAACAAGTCAAAATGCAAGATCCTGCACCTGGGTCAAGCTAATCCCAGGCACAAATACAAACTGGGCACAGAATGGGTTGAGGGTAGCCCTGGAGAGAAGGATTTGGGGGTGTTGAAAGACCAGAAGCTCAACATGAGCCGGCAGGGTGCTCATGCAGCCCAGAAGGACAACCACGCCCTGGGATGTATCAAGAGGAGTGTGGCCAGCCCGTCAAGAGAGGTGATTCCCCTCCTTTACTTTGCTCTTGTTAAACCTTACCTCAAATATTGCGTGCAGTTTTGGTGTCTCCACCATAAGAGAGACGTAGATCTGCTGGAATGATCTCAGAGGAGGGCCACAAAGATGATCCAGGGGCAGGAGCACCTCTGCTATGAGGATAGGCTGAGGGAGCTGGGATTGTTCAGCTTTGAAAAGAGGAGACTCTGGGGGGACCTTATCACTGCCTTCCAATACCTCAAGGGAATGTGCAGGAAGGCTGGAGAAGGACTTTTTACAAAAGCGTCCAGCGATAGGAAAAGGGGAAATAGATTTAAGTTAAACAAAACCAGATTTAGATTGGACCTTAGGAAAAAATTCTTCAGTTCAAGGGTGGCAAAACTCTGGCATAAATTGTCCAGAGAAGCTGTGGATGTCCCTTCCCTTGAGGTGTTCAAGGCCAAGTTGGATGAGGCCTTGAGTAACCTGGTCTAGCTGAGAGGCATCCCTGCTCATGACAAGGAGGTTGGGTTAGATGATCTCTAAGGTCCCTTCCAACCTGAGCCATTCTATGATTCTATGATTCTATGATTCTATGATTCTATGATTCTATGATTCTATGATTCTATGATTCTGTGTAGCCTCATGAGGATATCGCTTCCTGGAATCCAGACCACAATGTCCAGCAACACCTACTGTGGGGTGAGAGTGCTGCCGTAAGCGATCACCTCCCTTCTTGTCTGGTATCTCTTGCTCCTTTTACTGCTACCAAGACGCATAGTTTCTTAAATTTGGTAATACAATAAAAATAATGTCCGTTCCCTGCTATGGCAAGGTAATCTAAGGAGGACAAAAAGGAGGACCTTTCAGGGATACTGAAAGAGTTCCCTCTTAGTATGCAGCGTAGGGAAAAACCAAGGTATTTGGGAACTGCGGTTGGACCCTTGCTAACTGTAGACCTGACCTGACCTGACCTGAGACGCATTGCTGTGCCACCTGATTATAACATTTGATTTCAAATCTGAAGGACAAGTCAGACAGCCTACTCTTGCAATCTGTTGTATCCATCTATCCATCATAGATATAAAACTAATAGAAAACTCTTCAGAACGAAACATGATACCAAGATAGCTGAAAGTGTTGGCCTGCTTGAGGGTAGGGAGGCTCTGTAAAGGGATCTAAACAGACTAGATCGATGGGCCCAGACCAATTGCATGAGTTTCAATAAGGCCAACTGCCAGGTTCTGCACTTCAGCCACCACAACCCCTGACAGCCCTACAGGAGGGGGAATACGTGGATGGAGAGCTGCTCAGCAGAGAGGGACCTGGGGGTGTTGGTGGACAGCCAGCTGAAAATGAGCCAGCAGTGTGCCCAGGTGACCTGGACTGTTTCAGGAATAGTGTGGCCAGCAGGATCAGGGAAGTGGGTTCATACCTGTACTCAGCACTGATGAGGTCACATCCTGAGGACTGTGTTCAATTTTGAGTCCCTCACTCCAAGAGGGACATTGAGGCACTAGAGCACGTCCAGAGAAGTGCAACAAAGCCAGTGAAGGATCTAGAGTACAAGTCTTTCGAGGGGTGGCTGAGGGAGCAGGGGTTGATTAGGCTGAGGAAAATGAGGCTGAGGGGAGACCTTGTCCCTGAAAGGAGGTTGTAGAGACATAGGGATTGGGCTGTTCAAACAAGTAGCAAGCGGTAGGACAAGAGTAAACGGCCTTAAGTTGCACTAAGGGTCGTTTAGATTGAATATTAGGAAAAATTTCTTCACTGAGGAGGTTTTCAAGTAATGGCAGAGGCTGACTGAGTTCTAATGCTTCAGAGCAAGGTGCAATAACCAGATAATGGATCTCCAAAGAAGCTTGGTCCTAGCCCCCTGCTCAATTAGTGAGTGATTTTTGATCCAGAGCTTTAGGGTTTATAAGACACATTTGTTTTTCTTGCCTAATAACAATGGGTCTTGTAATTACCCCTGTGCTGTCTGATGCTTTGACCGAGCTTGTTATGCTCTTAAACTTGGTGATACACTGCATTGGCTCAGATATCAGTGGCCTTCCCTGTAAGGACATAGGCTCTCGTGTTTTATGCAATGGAAATAAGAATTCCACTTCCCCATACACACCCAAAAACATTATATTAAAGGAACAAAGCCTGCAATAGGCCATTTTCTCCAGCCCTATGCACAGCCCTGAAATCGCCTTTTAAAAAGTGCAAGTAAAAAAGAAAACCTAAGAGAATATTTGCTTTTGTTAAGTGTTTACTACTCTGGATAGGAAATCTTGAGGATTTTCAGTATTTATTTGCTAAGAAGTTTTTTGAAATATTTTTTAAAGTATTTGAGAGCCACCATGTCTATTTAGGAAGGCTTAGGAAATATTTTGAGATCATGTATGCCTTGATTGCTGTCTCAAAAATTCTTAAAAATAAAAAATTCTTAATCCCATCAAATTCATGGTAGTGGTCACACGTGCTGCTGAGCAGGTATAACCTCCTGTTAAGATTTAGGCTGCAGGATCAGGACCTTAATGTGACATGAAGGATGGGGAGATATTGAGAGACAACTTTTTGAAGTAGACAGATGTTATTGATCCGGGGCAGGGGGAAGTCTATTTCTACTTTTTTGGCAGAATCTCAAAGAGTTAATATAGTATATCCAAAATAACACAATCAACTTAAGAGCAGTGATTTTTCAATAGAGCTGACACTCACTAGATTTTGTAGTCTCAGTGATCCTTCTTCTTATCAAGTCCTGAAAACCTTAAAAATGTCTTGTAGACTACCAATGTGTTCTTATCTTACCAAGAACAAAGAAAACCTCATAAAAGCTGTTTGCATCTCCTATTCTGAATCCAGTCAAGCTATCATGAGATAACAGGGCATAATCTTCACTCTTTTTTCTACACATAGATTTATTGTCAACTTCGGTGCCTTCTTTTGTTTTGCGTTATTCCACAATACGCTGCTCTAAAACTAGTTTTAATTTTAGTACACACTATATATTTTAATGCCATATCCTGGGAACAATCAATGACCTTTCTTAAAAATGTTTCACTTTACGGAATGTGGCACGTAATTAAAAAAATGAACACATGCTATATTTATATTTGGTAGTAAAAATTCCTCCTCAGATAATACTATCAACATAGTCTATAGACAGCCATTGCTATTAATGATAAAGCATGAACAAAGCCACAAATGTCAAGATTTAGAGGATCTGACCTCTCAGCAGTGTAATCATAACAGCATGCACTTTATTTTCTAGTTGATAGACTCCTACCTGTAGTATTTTTCACCACTTTGGATACAAATTATTCTGATGCCATACCTTCACTGATTTCAGCTGAGTGTCATCAGTCTGAAGATAACAGAGAAGATAACAATAAAGAGCCATTAGTAAATAAGTTTATGTATTGCTACAGAACTGGAAAATCAGAAGAAGACTTCTCATGATAATATAATAGATATAGATAGATTAGATAGATGGATAGATAGATATTTAAAAAAAATTCCTCCATTTAAGGCAATTTAATGCCAAGACTGGAACTGCCCTGGACCCTTTTTTTTTCTTGACAAAGCCAATTTTAGCATTTATAAAGATATTGAGCCTCACATTATCCCATGTAGCTAATCATCAGTCATTCCTAAAAGGTTATTGCCTGCCTCACTTTCC